>NW_027617249.1:0-52500 GCF_964187855.1 Myxine glutinosa | reverse complement strand
CCCGAGCCGTATGCGTATCACGTGACTCGTGCTGTTACTTTTATTGGAACCCGATTAGAGCGGTTTTATTCGTACCATGCGAAGCCAATGGATGGAAGGGACAGGACGGTCAAATCAGAGGGAGAACATGATTTATTTACACTATTATGTACAATGATATAATGATAAAGGAAAGGGGGACACAGAGCAGAAGCTTAACCAGTTTTAACTTATCCCCAGACAAATGGGCCCAACTCACACACACGGGGAGATGGAGGAAGGAGAAGTTCGCCGCACCAAGCGCGCTTCGCAGTCAGTCGCCCCGGGGCAGCTCGCCCGGCGTGGCTCTCCGATGTTCACCGGCATGTATCCAGGCGAAGGCAGGCAGGAGGAAATCACGCGTCTGTGGCCCCGGCGTGGGTCGTCCTCCTCGAGCGAGCGATTAATACAGCGGCAGAGCGCAGGGCACGGGGAAAGTTCGTGT
The DNA here is from genome assembly GCF_964187855.1 of Myxine glutinosa. Lineage (NCBI taxonomy): Eukaryota > Metazoa > Chordata > Myxini > Myxiniformes > Myxinidae > Myxine > Myxine glutinosa. The sequence continues at coordinate 52,037 of NW_027617249.1, read as the reverse complement.
ACAATCGGCAATTCAATTCGTTCGTCCTGCAGCTCCACTCGCATTCTCAAGCTCAACCCAACTCACTCTCACGGGGAACTGTAAATCGTCTCACAGGGAACTGTAACTTGCACACGACTCTGACCGACCCTGACTCCTTCTCAATTGCCGTCCGAGAACTGAGGTGGGGGGGCTCGGGAGCAGGGTTATATGGCCCCCGCCCCGACTCGAATGTTCCAAACCCCGCCATCTGGTCGTCGTGGGTTAGCACTCTCCCCTCGAGCCCTGAATTGGCGGCTCGTGCTTACCGACCAGTCCTCCTGCCCCACCTCCCTTCGGCCTCGGTCGACTTGTCCAGGCCTGCCGCGTGGCATTTCAGCGCCAAACCCAAACCAAAGCGCCAAAAGAACACCTAAGCTCACTGGCCTACTCAACGCAAAAACTAAACACAGGAAAGGACTACGCTTACATTTACTAAGAAATAACTGAACTACCGCACGAGGCTTCATGTTGTGATGCAACTAACTAAGAGGGGGAATTAACCTTTATTCCAAAACCGCACACTACACCCCTCTCGTCAGACTCGTCCCGAGTCGAAACCACCAATGGAACGACCGGTAGAGCCAGACATGCAAAATTAACCTTACATTTTAAATGTGACACATAGGTGTGGTTCCCCCTACCATTTACTCTGACCCGTGTGTGCGACAGTTTTAACACTAAATATGTCCCTCCTATTGCGTTGAGCAGCTACCTAACAGTTTTCACGCCCACAAACTACCCGAGTATTTCCGGAATTTTTCAAACTAAGCACATAGCCGTGGTGGGCAGCATTCTTATATTTACAAGCACGTATATTTACAATTCTATGACCCAGGACCTGTTCTTTTTGGAAGAGAAGATTGGAGGGGAGAGAAAACACAGCAAAAAACACACTCATAAATGGCACTTGCTGCTTGCTTCTTGGATCTTGCTTCCTGCTTCTTCCGTGTGCGGTCTATCAAACCGGCGTGGCCCCCTGACCGGCATACAGGCCATTTGAAACTTCAAGGCCATCTAAACTTGCACATCTTCTTATGCCGAGCACACAATAATAAAATGCACAAAAATGCTTTTTTTTTTTTTTTTCATTGGCCAGCAGGGCCATTCTCACATGGTCCAACTGCATGGCATTAATGCCACTCAAACAAGTGGTCCGAAGGTGCAAGATGATTTTTGCAGCAAAATGCTGCACAGCAGAGGTGCAAGGCCACACAAGGTTTGTGGGTCCATTAGTGTGATAAGGTGCAGCAAAAGGTTTGTCAGCAAAGTGCTGCACAGGTCGGCTGCACAGATGAAATAAGGGTGCAGTAAAAGGATATGGCAGCAAGGTGCTGCACAGTTCGGCTGCACAGATGTAGCAAAGACAGGGCTGCAAGGTGCAGAAGGGATGCTGCACAGGTCGATGGTGCTGCCACAGTTCGGCCTCCATAATGGTCCTGGGGCGGGGGGAGAGATAAGGCACAACAAGCAAGCGGAACAGCACACAGTGGCACATAGAAAACAAGGTGGTGCGGCGCGAGGTACGTGGAAGAGCGAGCAGAGCAGGCTCGTCCCTAGCCGTCCGTACCCCCCACCATTGGCTACACTACCCTAGCCCCCCTTGTATTTACAATCCGTCTCTACGTCTTGTCTCCCATATCCCCCTCTAATTCCAAATAAGTCTCCCAATCCCTCCAGGAAGGAAGGGATGGAACAAACACAATGTCTCATCACGTCATGACGCGTCTCACTACTCAAACGTTCACAGAGCCTCGGTGTGGAGCTTCGTCCTCCTCGGTGACTGGGCTGTGGATGGTGTGAAGGGATTTCTCATCCTAACTACACCACTGACATTTACTCATTTAAACTACCCGGGGTCGTACCCTGCCAATCGAGCCTCTTTAAACTATGTGGTTCTAAGAACCCGAATTCCCATTGCCCACACTGTGGTGCTCTCTGAATTTGGGTCTCACCCCCACAAATTCTCTCTGTGTCCTCGCGCAATTTTTGGGCTGGGTCGTGTGGCCCTACCAGCAGGTCTACCTACCTGCGCACCTCCGCCACTGAATCCGCCACCCGAGCTTACCTGCTCCCGCGACTACCTAACTGGGGAAGGCCCTCCCTGGCTCTTACCCCCTCTGTGCCCACACCTTGGCATCGGGCAACCCGGGTCCTCTCCTGGGATCCTCGGGCCCCACTCAACTCACAACAACTACTCTAACCGGCTCCCAGAGCCTACCTGCGGCCTCACCTGGCCGACAAACTACCAGTGGCGGAGTGCCTCAATAACTATATGTACCAATTAACCCACACACCCAGCCATTCCACAGACTCACGCACCCTACAAAGCACTACTTGCCACTACCTGCACCACAGGTGTCAATATCTATACAATTTACCTACGCCCTCTAACTGGCTTTACACTACCCACCCCGGGCTTTCGTGAATGGATTCCACTCTCCCCCATTCAATCCTTCGCACCAAGCACTCCACACCAATCATTCCACACCAAGCATTCAAACACGAAATATCTCGCACACCTTTTGTGCTCACACACCTCAAACACAATTCCACTTTTTCTCACACAATTCCTCACACACACAGCATCATCTAGCTGACTACTTCCCCTACGACTCGTGCTTCCCCGTCGTCCCTTTACACTATGCACTCCCTTTCTTTAACAACCATCTAAGCTACCTACGTCCCCTCTACAGTACAGGTGTCACTATTTAAATCTTGTCCCTACTGTCTGCTAGTTCCCTAACATTATCCTAGCCCTCCCTCGGCTAGCTTCGGTGCCCCATGGGGGCAACCATTACTGGCACCGCCATGTGCCTATCACTACCATCCCCCTAAACTAATGCTCATGGGCCCCGTATGTGGGAGGAATGGTGACACTACCATTCCCCCACGTGGGGTACACTACTCTCATCAGTCCACTACACTCGAGCCTCACCAAGTGGATGTACATTGTCACAGCTCGACCTCGAAGGGCCGAGCGATCTATGCGGGTAGTTGGTCGCCTGTATGGGATGTCCGTCAGGCATTTTCGATCCAAGGGGGGAGGGTATGGATGGGCCGAGGTGCAGGGCTCCATCCCGGCACGGGGCCTCGCGGTCCCACGCACGGTGACCCAACCGGCCACGGTCGGAGCACCGCACCCGACAAGGTGCGTGGCTCCGAAAACTTCTACCTCCCCTTGAACCTCGCTGTTCGCCTTTGCCGCCACGGCACGGCACCTTCCATACAGTGCGGGGGCCGGCACGAATCGTGCACGCTGGTCCTTGTGAGACCGATGCGACACCGATCCCCGCCGCTCCCTGCTGCACACAACTCACCGGGGGCTCACGTCTACTACCCGTCCCGCTAGGCGCTACCCCCCCCGGTCGGTGTCGATGCTTGAGCCGCGTCCTCACCACTCGCGACTCATTCCGCACTCGCATACCCAGGTGCTCCCGCACCTTCCACACACTCCGTTACACACTCTTTCCGCACACAGTCCGGTGTGCATTCCCTCTCGTACTCCGTACTCGTACACTCTGGTGCACACCACCCAGGCACACTCGCACGTTTCACGCACCCAATCATCGCACACCCTGGCGCACACTCTTTCTCGCACACAGTCCGGTGTGCCTTCTGGTGCACACTTTTCCTCCACGCACTCTTCTCGTACACATTCCATAACACACTCTTTTCCTGCACACTCCAGCGCACACTTTTCCATTACACACTCCGTAACACACTAGCTCTCCACGCACTCGGGTATGGACTCTTGCTTACACTCCATACCAGTCACCCTCGTACAACGCACAATGGGCCCTTCGCAAATTGTGCCACCCTCACCCGTACACCGCACAATGGGCCCATCGCGAACGCCCAGGTCCATTCCGACCCCCAAGCCCGTCGAACCTCCCCTCACACCAAACACATTTCTGCCATTATCACCACTCACCTCGGAGCTCCTTCCTCCACGTTTCTCCTCCAACACCTGTAAACTTTTTATTTGGTCAGCAAGCACGTCATCACGATGTGAACACAGACCTTGCACATATTCCATCACCTCTTCCTTTATTTCATTTTTAGTCTCCCTCCGTCTCTTCTTAATTTCACTCATCCCTTCTTCTACTTCCTCCAGCTTTTGCTTCACCCCTTCTATCTCCCGGAGCGCCCCCGCAATCTCCCCTTCTAAGACTACCCTGGTCGTCTCTACATGTGTCCTAACCTCTCGTTCCCTTGCCCGCAACGTCTCGACCACGTCATCCAACCTCTTTGTCAGCCCCTCGTGCACCATTTGACATTCTTTCTTTGTCGCTATCAGTTCCTTCTTTATTTATTTTTGTGCTGCTTTCAGCCCCCCTATCACGTCAGTATTCTTTCCCACTTGCTCCTTTAATTCCTGCTGTCCTACTGTTAATTTCTCTAACTCCCGAGTCAGTTCCTCTATGCCCACTTGTAGTCTGGCTGTATTCTGCCTCATCTCTCTCTCCACGCACTCCTCGCACCGCTTCACCTCGTCGCGTACCACTGTGACTTCCTCGCTCAACCTGCGTCCATTGTCCTCCCCCATTTTTTTTATGTCCCTCTTTGATTCTGCCCTCAATTTTTCCATTTCCCGGGTGGATTTGTCCCCCATTTCTTTCATTTTATCCCCTTGGGTGTCCATTTTCCCATTCATTTTATTCATGTTATTATTTATTCCCTGAATTTCGTGCTCTTGGGTGTCCATCTTCCCATTCATTTTATTCATATTATTTAGTCCCTGAATTTCGTCCTCTTGGGTGTCCATTTTCCCATTTATTTTATTCCTGTTATTTAGCCCCGAATTTCGTCCTTCATTTGGGTCAGGAATAGTTTAACGTCAAACCCGACTTGCACAGCGGGCCCGGCTGCCACCGCCACGTGCGAGGCGCCACCATTTTCGTTACCAGCTGCCGCCCCCTCTTCGGCTTCCTCCACTACCAACTGTCCCTGCAGGTCCTGGGTCAGCAATTCTACCTCTACTACCACCACCGGCATTCGACCGCCTTGGCCAGCCATGGTACGAATATAATTTGGATTTTAAAAGAACTAAATTGCGTCTACTCGTAATTTGGAGCACGTGAAGCGCACTCTACATCCAATTATCTCACACTCCCAAACACCAATTTGCTGTGGCCAATTTGTCCAAAAAATTTTTAGGGTTCAAATCCCACTCCTGACTTCCAAATTGTTGCGGATCTCCCGAAGCCCGTTCCCATTACAAAGGGGGGATTAAACCCCTTTTTCACCCTGGGTCTTTGGGTCCGCGAGACCGAATCGCCACTTCCGGGCAAACGTGAAAAAGGGTATCGGGACAAATTCGCACGTACCTATGGTACCCACGCTGCCACGAAAGCGGGGATCGAGCCTCGCACAAGCCACGCTTAATAGAGTACGCCCGAGCAGTATGCGTATCACATGACCCATGCTGTTACTTTTATTGGAACCCGATTAGAGCGGTTTTATTCGTACCATGCGAAGCCAATGGATGGAAGGGACAGGACAGTCAAATCAGAGGAAGAACATGATTTATTTACACTATTATGTACAATGATAATGATGAAGGAAAGGGGGACACAGAGCAGAAGCTTAACCAGTTTAACTTATCCCCAGACAAATGGGCCCACTCACACACACGGAGAGATGGAGGAAGAGAAGTTCACGCGCCAAGCGTGCTTCGCCGTCAGTCGCCCTGGGGCAGCTCGCCCGGCGTGGCTCTCCGATGTTCACAGCACGTATCCAGGCGAAGGCAGGCAGGAGGAAATCGCGCGTCTGTGGCCCGGTGCGGCCCGTCCCCTCGAGCGCACGATTAATACAGCGGCAGAGCGCAGGGCAAGGGGAAAGTTCGTGTACAATCGGCAATTCAATTCGTTCGTCCTGTAGCTCCACTCGCGTTCTCAAGCTCAACCCAACTCACTCTCACGGGGAACTGTAAATCGTCTCACAGGGAACTGTAACTTGCACACGACTCTGACCGACCTGACTCTTTCTCAATTGCCGTCCGAGAACTGAGGTGGGGGGCTCGGAGCAGGGTTATATGGCCCCACCCCGGCCCGACTCGAATGTTCCAAACCCCGCCTCTGGTCGTCGTGGTTAGCCACTCCCCTCGAGCCCTGATTGGCGGCTCGTGCTTACCGACCACTCCTCTTGCCCCGCCTCCCTTCGGCCTCGGTCGACTTGTCCAGGCCTGCCGCGTGGCATTTCAGCACCAAACCCAAACCAAAGCGCCAAAAGTACACCTAAGCTCACTGGCCTACTCAACGCAAAACTAAACACAGCAAAGGACTACGCTTACATTTACTAAGAAATAACTGAACTATCGCGAGGCTTCATGTTGTGGTGCAACTAACTAAGAGGGGGAATTAACCTTTATTCCAAAACCGCAACAATATTGTTGCGGTTTTGAGAGTGTACATATAACATCATTAAAGGTTAATGGTTTGCCCCCATAGTTAGTCCACAAGCAACACGTAGGCCCATTAGAATTAGTTATGTCATAGTATGTATAAGAGTAGGCCATTTCACTAGTAACATCTGCGTTGTGTAAAGAAATAATAAGCTTAGGTCCCTTTTCATTTTGCGGCCGCCCTTCATTTCCATCTATGGGCATAATCGATCCCGCGCCCCATTTGGTATCCCTCAATTTGTTACGCTTTGGGCTACCCGCAGCAGTTTGTTACGCTTTAGTTGCCAGCAGCGTTCGCTGCCCTTGGTTTCGCTTGAAACTAGTCCAATGACACAAGGTAGGCCTGGAAAGAGGGAGGAGCGTGAGGACGAGGTGTGGCCGCATCAAGCATCGCGTCAGAAGGCGGTGACGGTAAGGGCAACAGCCAACCAGAGCTCGGTGGGCATGGCATGCTAGGGCGTGGCAAGAAACGTCTGTGAGTTCAAGAGGGTTCGCTGGGCAAGGCTATATAAGCCAGCACACAAAGCCCTTGAAAAGGACTCGTGCAACAGGACTGGCCAGGAGAACTTCGTTGTACACAGCAGATGAGATGAGATGAGATGAGATGGTACGAGGAGTTGAGATCAGATGAGAAGGGAGAGGCACTCGGCGAGTTCACCTGAGATGAGAACGGAGTCACGCATCGCGAGCGAATTGTATTGCAGGAGCGCATTGAGATACGCAGTGAGATACTGAAGAGCGCATTGTTCGCGGTTATTGGAACTGTTCGCTTATTACGTACGCGGCTGAGCCGTGAGTGTAACCGGCAAAGCCAGCCTACCGTTGCCTTGTGATAGTCCCGCACCCGCCAAACGACACGCGGAGGGCTCCTGCCGTCTTTGTTCATCTCCTTCGCGGTGCGAGTTGGGGACCGGAGGAAGAGCTGCCCGGACGACATTCCTGGACCATCGACCTGTTCGTCTGCAACCCCCATGTGTGTGTCCGAGTGTGACAGGCCCGTTTGTCCAGGGATAAATTAAGACTGTTTAAGGCTGCACTGTGTATGCTTCTTCTTCTTCTTTATTGTACAAAGTGTAAATAAATCTGTTATTCCTTTCTTCCAAATCCGACTGTTTCAGTCATTTCCATCATTGGGTAAGCATGGCACGATTACGAACCGCTCAAACCACTGCTGCTTCAAACCTGTCTCTTCTTTCCTATAAAGTGACGACCGACATATATATATATATATATATATATATATATATATATATATATATATATATATATATATATGTCGGTCGTCACTTATATATATTTATATATATATATATATATATATATATATATTTTTTTTTATATATATATATATTTATATATATATATTTTTTTTATTTTTTTTTTTTTTTTTTTATATATATATATATATATATATATATATATGTATATATATATATATATATGTATATATATATATATATATATATATATATATATATATGTATATATATATATATATATATATGTATATATATATATATATATGTATATATATATATATATATATATATATATATATATATATATATATATATATATATATATATATATATAAGTGACGACCGACATATATATATATATATATATATATATATATATATATATATATATATATATATATATATATATATATATATATATATATGTCGGTCGTCACTTTATAGGAAAGAAGAGACAGGTTTGTCTCTATACACGATTATACGTATATATATACACGATTATACGTATATATACATACATACATACATACATATATATATATTGCTGCGGTTTTGAGATTTGTACAGTAAAGTTCAATAAAGGTTAAAGGTTTTCCCCCCATAGTTATTCACACGAGCAACATGTAGCCTCATTTGTAGTATAGTTATGTCTTAGTATATGTGAGAGTAGGCCCCTTCCAGTGTTAATCCTGTGTTGTTGTAAAGACAGGAGAATAGGTCCTACTTCGGCAAACCATTCCACCTCTACAGGCTCGATCCAGTTTGTTAAGCATTGGTTGCTCACGAGTCGAGTTAACACGAGGTAGGCCTAAACGGGTGAGGGCGGCGTTGAGGTCGGGGCGGAGTCGAGGCAGAGCGTCAGAGGCGATGACGGTAAGAATGAGCCACCAATTAGGGCTCACAGCGTGTGGCTGCAGCACTGCATCAGAGGGCGTGGTTGGAACATCGATTGGGCTAAGGGCGTGGCAATAAAACCGATCGCGCAAAGCCCCCACCTCAGTTATGAGGAGGGAGAGGCGCTCGTCAGTACTCAGTTGAGTTGCATGTGAGTTCAGTCGGGAGCCCCCAGAGTTATGGGAGAGGTGCGCTGGAGTGACTTCTGAGTTCTGAGAAGGGAGACGTGCTTGAAGAGAATCATTCGCACTGTATCAACTTGGTTACGATGAATACGTGGGCGCAGTCAGGGCGTTGATAACTTACACGGTTCAGGCAAAGCGAGTGAACGCGGCTGAATAACCACCAGCCGCGCTAAGTCTGCCCTCTACCATTTGCCCCGAGATTACCCGTTTGTTCGAGCGACACGACACGAGTTCCGGCCTTCGCCTACCTCCATCTTTGCGGGACGTGCCGGGGACCGTGGAGAGTGAGACGGGGCCGATCCTGGACGACCACTGCGGCGCTGGTGAACATCATCCTGCCCATCTGCAATACGCCGTGTGAGTGTGAGTGAGACGGGCCCGTTTGTCCTGGGGTATTAAGCATAAGACTGTCTAAGTTGCCCTGTGTCTCTTCGTCCTGAGCTGTAAATACGTGCAATAATAATTAAACCTATTTGTTCTTCCTTTTCTTCTGAATTCGATCGTCTTTGTGATTTCTCCATTGACTAAGCGTGGCACGGGTAAAACCGCTTGAATCGGGTTCCATTATCTATAACGGCGCAGATCACGTGTACGCAAACCGCTCGGCGTATCACCATCACACGTGGTTCGTGCTAGGCTTGTTTCCTCGCTTCCAGGGCAGTGCTCGTACTTAGGTACGAGCGAATTTGGTCCCGAAACCCTATTTGGCGCTGTCCGGAAGGGACGTAATAGGTCTCGGGTCACGCCAGGTCAGTAAAGACAAGGGGATTAATCCCCCTTTGATAAGGGGAGAAGGCCAGCGATAGATCCACAACAATTGGTAGTCAGGAGTGGGGATTTGGAACCTGGGACAAAAAAAATTTTGTCAAAATTTTGGACACCAAATGTGCATATTGGCCGCAACAATTGGTGTCAGGAGTTTGGGATAGGACCCGAAGTGCGCGTAACGCACTCCAAATTACGAGCGACCAAAATTTAGTATAAGAACCAAATTTTAATTCGTGCCATGGCTAGCCAAAACAATCGAATGCCGGTGGGGGTAGAAGAGGAGGTATCTGATGAGGAGTTAGAATCGATAACCCAGGACCCCCGGGAAGAATGGGAAGAAGAGGAGAACATTGATGAGGGCCGGCCGTAGGGGTAGAAAATGGCGGCGCCTCGCACGTGGTGGCAAGAGCCGAGCCCGCGGCGCCAATGGATATGGGCACCGTCATGGCGCAAATCAAAGCATGCTTCGTGGTGCAAAGTAATGAAATGAATGCAAAAATGGATGCAATGGGTGGCCAATTGAAAAAATTGGGGGGCAAATCCACCCGGGACATCGAAAAAATGGGTGGCCAATTGAAAGAATTGGGGGACAAATTCACCCGGGACATAGAAAAAATGGGTGGCCAATTGAAAGAAATGGGGGACAAATCCACCCGGGAATTGGAAGAGGTGAAAAAGGGGCTGGAAAGCAAAATGGACGCCCAAAAGAACGAATTGGGCAAAATGATATGGCGTCGAAAAAGGAAATAAAAGAGGCAGGGAAGGACATAAGGCGCAGGTTGGGTGAAGAGGTCGCAAAGGGACGCGACGAGGTAAAGCAGTGCGAGGAACGCGTGGGGAGCGAGCTTGGGCAGAGCGCAGCCAAATTGACGGGGGGGATAGAAATCGCGACTCGGGGTGTGGAAAAGCCGACGGCCGCCGAATTGGACAGGGCAAATTCATGCGCGCCGGCGGTTGTCGAAGAAAAAGAAATCATAGAAATTATAGTTGAAATTGGGGCTGAAAAGACGGCAGAGTTAGAAATTGAATCGCCGGAAAAAGAAAGTTGAAATTGGGGCTGAAAAGACGGCAGAGTTAGAAATTGAATCGCCGGAAAAAGAAATGGATTGCACTCAAAGTCTGGATTTGCATTGTGATGTCGTGCTGCCTAACAAAAATGAAGGTTTGCAGGTGCTGCCGCGGAAGAAAGTGTTTGGCGGGAAAACATTTTTGGCGCGCTTGGGACCGCGACGAAACCCGGGCGCTCGTGGAAGGTCCGTGGTGCGATGTGTGAAGGTGACTGGCGCGCGTGTGCGAAAAAAGTGTGCGCCGGAGCACGAGTGTGTAACCAGAGAGTGTGTTACAGAGTGTGAGGGAGAATGCACAACGGAATGTGTGTGGGAAGAGTGCGTCGAAGGAGAGTGTGAGGCAGAGTGTGCGATGGCCAAAGAGAGTGTGCGAGAGTGCACACTAGAGCGAGTGATTGGGTGTGTAGCGGGAGAGTGCACACCCGTGGTTGTTACCGAGTGTGTAACAAAAGAGTGTGCGTGAGGGAGTGTGATGAGTGTGTTACGGAGTGTGTAACAGAGAAGTGTGTGGTAAGGGAGTGTGTGAAGGAAAAGTGTGTAACGGAGTGTGTGGAAGGTATGAGTGCGCCTAGGTGTGCAGATGCTAGTACAGAGCGCGAGGAAGAAGGCACACCGGACCGTGTGCAGAGGGAGCGTGCGGTAACCAAATGCAGGGGGTGTATGCGAGGCGCTGTAGCGCCGCGTTGAGCGAGTGAGGAATGGGTCGCAAGGTGTGTTGAGAACGTGGCTCGAGCATCAACGCAAACCGGGGGAGCGTTTAGGGCGACGTATAGCCGACGCGAGCCCTCAGTGCGTGGTGTGCTTTGTGTGCAGCGGGGATCGGCGGGGATCGTTGCCGCGGCGGCGTGCACGATTCGTGCCGGGCACCGCCCTGTATGGTCGGTGCCGCGCCTTGGCGGGAAAGGCGATCGGCACGGTTCGAGGGGGGGTAGGAGAGGCGCCCCCTGGTGGATGCGGTGCTCCGACCGTGGATGGTTGGGCCATCGTGCAGGGGACCGAAAGGCTCCGCGCAGAGATGGCGCCTGGAGCCTTGGCCCCAGAATGCCTCCTCCCCTGAATCGAAAATGCTGGACGGACCCAACCAACAGGCGACCAACCACCCGCATGCATTGCTCGGCTTTTCGAAGCCGGGCTGTGACGAAAATGTATTGCCGCACGGAGAGGCTCATAGTTCATAGGACTGGAATAGCAATAGTGTTGGCGAATGGTACCCGGCGTGAAGGAGTGGTGGTTTCGCCATTCCTCACTTTGGGCACATGAGCAATAGATTATGGGGTGGCAGTGTAAACTAGCCAAGGGCGGGCTAGGATAATTGCGAGGGATTTAGAAATGACTTTAGAAGACAAGATTTAAGTGGGGACATTGGTACAGGTAGTGGGGACGTCGTTAGCTCAGGCTGGATGTTAATGACGAGGGTGTCCTTCGTGTAAGGGAAAACGGGGAAGCACGAGTTTTAGGGGAAAAGCAGCGAGTTAGATGATGCTGTGTGTGTGGATGAGCTTGAGCAAATGAGGAATTGAATGAGAATCACTGTGTGTGGATGAGCTTGAGCAAATGAGGAATTGGGTGAGAATAATCAGAAGTGGTGTGAAATGAATGAATGAATGATCGTTTTTAAGGCCATTTTCCCCGCTAGAGCGGGGGTTGCCTTGCGGGCCCCATGCCAATCATGGTTCCCTGTTTGAGGCAATGTTTTTATGGCCGGATGCCCTTCCTGACGCCAGCCCTTAGTCGCCTCTTACGATGCGCAGGGATACGGTGTACCTATTCTAAACCGGGGTAAACACCGGGATCATTCATCCCAGCAAGCTGGTACTCAATTTGCCGACCTCGGAAGGATGACAGGATGAGTCAACCCCCCCCCCCCCCCCCCCCCCCCCGGCGTTAATTCAGTGATCGACCGGGATTCAAACCCAGGATCCTAGGATCCCAGGCCGGCACCCTAACCGCTAAGCCAATACCAGGCATAACCAGAAGTGGTATATTGAGGACAAATGGAGTTGTGTTGAAGTGAATTTACTTGCATGGTGTGCAAGTGGGGAACAGGTGTGTGAGCACAAGAGGTGTGCACGAGAACTCGGTGGGAGATAGAAGGTGTGGAATGCATGGTGCGAAGGAGTGAATGGGGGGAGATGGACCCCTTCACGAATACCCGGGGAGGGTAGTTTAAAGTTAGGTAGAGGGTTTAGGTAAATTGTTTGGATATTGACATCTGTGGTGCAGGAAGTAGCAGGAAGTGCTTGGTTGGGTGCATGAGTCTGTGGAATGGCTGGGCGTGTGGGCTTTGTTGGTGCGTATGGTTATTGGAGCACTCCGCCACTGGTAGTCTGTTGGCCAGGTGAGGCCGCAGGTAGGCTCCGGGAGCCAGTTAGAGTTATGAGTAGTGTTCAGTGGGGCCCGAGGATCCAGGAGAAGGACCCGGGTAGCCCAATGCCAGAGAGGGCATCAGGGGGTGAGAGAGCCAGGAGGGGCCTTCCCCAATTTAGGTAGTCGCAAGGAGCAAGGGAAGCTCGGGTGGCGACTTCAGTGGCGGAGGTGCGCAGGTAGGTAGACCTGCTAGTGGAGCCACATGACCCAGCCCCGAAATTGTGCAAAGGCACAGTGTGAAAAATTGGGGAGTGAGACCCAAATTCGGGGGCACCGCAGAGTGGTCAATGGGAATCCGTTTTTTAGAACCACATAGTTCAAAGATGCAGCCTGGTGTTGGTGTAGCGGTCAGGATGCAGGCTTGGGATCCGAGGATCCTGAGTTCGAATCCCGGTCGATCGCTAAATTAACACCAGGGGGGTTGACTCAGCCTGTCATCCTTCCGAGGTCGGCAAATTGAGTACCAGCTTGCTGGGATGAATGATCATGGTGTGTATCCCGATTTAGAATAGATACACCGTATCCCTGCGCATCGTAAGAGCGTGACCAAGGGTTGGCGTGAGGAAGAGCATCCGGCCATAAAAACATTGCCTCAAACATGGAACCATGATTGTCATGGGACCCGCAAGGCTAACCCCCGCTCTAGCGGGGAAAATGGCCTTAAAACGACCATTCATTCATTCATATATATATACAGACTTGGCATTTAATATGGAATATTTTTTTTTTCTTCACTTGGGTTTACTTTCTTAACTCAGTATATCAATCCAGTGAGTTTCTTTTACACTTTGGTGATTTATTTGTTAAAAGAACCATGTCACTGATTGTCTGTCGCAGCAAGAAGTCAACAACAGGATTATATCACAGGTGGCGTGGCAAAATGTACGGACAGGTGCATTTGATGATTGGCTTCACAGTCGGGTATACAAGGGTTGTTGCGTTCTGTATTAGTGGAAAACAACTGCTGCACGTCTCCAAAGGTTATTGCCGCTTCCTCTGGAGATGGCCCGTCAACTCGACAATGCTATTTGTCATGGAGTGGTGGCTTTACGAAATTACGGCATGAAACAGCATGCTATTGCTCGGCAGTATGGCATCACTCAAGGTCAGGTGTCAAAGATCCTGAAACGAAATGCTCAGAGGGGTGTCCCTACTCCAATACCGAGGCCAGGACGTTCCCGCAGAACCACAAGGAGGGATGATCACCAGCTGCACCGGTTAGTTCACAATGGCCGTACCAAGTCAGCTAATCCGCTTGGGGCTGAGTGGCAGCAACTGGCAAATGTGCCTGTATCCAGAAGGCTATTCAACCAACGACTGGTTCAAGCAGGCTATCGTGCCAGGCGTCCCCTGAGAAAGCCATGCCTGATCAGACAACACCGCCAGCGCCGATTGCAGTGGGCCAGAGAGCACCGTCAAATGGCAGCCAGGACACTGGAATCACGTGATCTTCAGTGACGAGTCTAGATTTCTGGCCTATCGTCAAGATGGCCGGGTCCGAGTGCGCAGACAAGTGCATGAAGCCTACAACAAAGATTGTATAGTGCCAAGAGTCCAAGCTGGAGGTGGTGGGGTGACCGTTTGGGCTGCTTTTCATGCAGGCGGAAAAACTGACCTGGTTGTTCTGAATGGAAACCTGAAGCAGTTCAAGTACAGGGCCATTCTGGAAGAAACATTGCTTCCATTTGCTCGTGCAGCCTTTCGAGGAAACTTTGTCTTCCAAGATGACAATGCATGGCCTCATCGTGCTCGCATGATCCAACACTTTCTTGCTGACCGTGGTGTAGAGCATATGGAGTGGCCTGCCATATCCCCGGATATGAATCCGATAGAGAACTTGTGGGCAGAATTAACGTGTCAAATCGACCACTTGGACCAGCAGCCGACCTCTGTGCGTGAATTGCAGCAGGCCGTTGTCACTGCATGGCAAGCGATTCCTGTCCAAACCTTGGCAAATCTCGTGAACAGCATGCCTTAACGTGTACGTGGTCTCCCGAATGCTCGTGGGGGTTACACGAAGTACTGAACTGTAATTTTACTGTCTGTAATCCCAGTCGTAATTAACTTTTGTTTTTGTTAAAAAAAAATTTGGCTAATGTGCAAAATAAAGAGATACTTCTGGAAAACTTACAGACGTTTAACACAGTACTGTCCATGAATTGAGTTCGATATCAGTTTACATCACTTTCAAGAATCAATTTATTTGTTTCGAAATGTCAAATGTGGTTTTTCTTTCTTTTAAAGGTCACATTAACAAAATCTAGAATAATTTCAACATAATTCCAATGAACTTTTGGTTCTAAGACATCTTGAAAAGTAAGTTCACCGCCAGAAAAAATATTCCATATTAAATGCCAAGTCTGTAGTTCAAAGATGCCGATTGGCAGGGCATGCCCCCGGGTTAGTCTAATGAGTTAATGTCATTAGAGTAGTTAGGATTTGAGGAATTCCCTTCGCGCCATCCACATTCATTCACCAAGGTGACAAAGCTCCGCACCAGCACCAAGGCTTTGTAAATGATTTGCGTGAGTAAGACGCATCTTGACGTGATGAGACAATGTGTGTGGTTCCATCTCTTCCTTCCTGGGAGGGATTGGAGACGAATTCGGTTTAGAGGGGGATATTGGAGACAGGACGTAGAGACGGGGTTGAATTTGTAATTACAGGGAGGGGCAAGGGTAGTGTAAGCTGACATGGGGGGTTACGAACGGTTAGGGACGAGCTTGCTCTGCTCGCTCTCCCGCGCCCCTCATGCTGCATTACCTTGTGTTTTGGTGCACCTTTGCGCCCTTTCCGTTTGCTGACTGTGCTTTGTCTCTCCTCCCCACCCATGGACCCATTTTGTAGGAGGAGTGTGCAGCAACCGCAAATAATGCAGCTGCACTTTGCTACACCTGTGCAGCTGCACCTTCCTGTGGCTGTGGGGCTGCACATTGCTGCACCCGTGCAGATGAACGGCACGGTACTTTGTTGCCGTACTCCTGATTATAACTTTGCTGCACATGTACAGTATTTGCTGCCACAGACACTTTGCTGTACCACATCACACATGGACCACACGTTTTGTGGCCTTACACTTTGCTAAGCAGTCATTTGCTGCAAACTTACCTTGCATCTTCGGACCACTGGTTTTAAGTGGCATCAATGTCACGCAGTTGGACCACATAGGGTTGGCCCTGCTGACAAATAAAAACGAACACGGGTTCTTGTACATTTTATTCTTGGTGTGCCAGGAAAGAAGAACTTTAAGTTTTTATTGCACACAGAAGATGAAGCAAGAAGAAGATGCAGCCCAGCAGCAAATGGTGAACTGTGAACTCTTTTGATGAATGTGTTATGTGTATTGGTGCATTGCTGTGCTTTTTCTCCCCTCCAATCTTCTTTCCACAAAAAGAACAGGTCCTGGGTTATAGAGATGTAAATAATTAGGCTTTGTAGTTGTTAATAAGATGCTACCCACCGGCTTTATGTGTAGTTTGAGAATTAATTCCGCAATTCGGTTAATTGTGGGTGCGAGTCTGTTAGTTAGTTACACAACACAGTAGGTGGGACATATTTAGTGTTGTAAAACTGTCACATACGTGGGTTAGAGTAAATGTTAGGGGGAACCACATCTAAGTGTCACACTTAATTAAAAGGTAGTCCCAAGTCTTGCTCAAAACCGGTCGTTCCCACTTGGGTGTTCGACTCGGGGACGAGTCTGACGAGGGAGGGGGGCAGTGCTGCGATTTTGAGATTTGTACAGTAAAGTTCAATAAAGGTTAAAGGTTTGCCCCCCATAGTTAGTCACACGAGCAACATGTAGCCTCATTTGTCGTATAGTTATGTCTTAGTATATGTGAGAGTAGGCCCCTTCCAGTGTTAATCCTGCGTTGTTGTAAAGACAGGAGAATAGGTCCTACTTCGGCAAACCATTCCACCTCTACAGGCCCGATCCAGTTTGTTAAGCATTGGTTGCTCACGAGTCAAGTTAACATGGGGTAGGCCTAAATGGGGGGGCCAGCGTTGAGGTTGGGGCGGAGTCGAGGCAGAGCATCAGAAGCGATGACGGTAAGATTGAGCCACCAATTAGGGCTCACAGCGTGTGGCCGCAGCACTGCGTCACAGGGCGTGGTTGGAACATCGATCGGGCTAAGGGCGTGGCAATAAAACCGATTGCGCAAAGCCCCCACCTCAGTTATGAGGAGGGAGAGGCGCTCGTCAGTACTCAGTTGAGTTGTGCGTGAGTTCAGTCGGGAGCCCCCAGAGTTATGGGAGAGGTGCGTTGGAGTGACTTCTGAGTTCTGAGAAGGGAGACGCGCTTGAAAAGAATCATTCGCACTGTATGAACTTGGTTACGAGGAATACGTGAGCGCAGCCAGGGCGTTGATAACTTATGCGGTTCAGCCAAAGCGAGTGAACGCGGCTGAATAACTGCCAGCCGCGCTAAGTCCGCCCTTTACCGTTCGCCCCGAGATTACCCGTTTGTTCGAGCGACACCACACGAATTCCTGCCTTCGCCTACCTCCATCTTCGCGGGACGTGCCGGGGACCGTGGAGAGTGAGACGGGGCCGATCCTGGATGAACACCGCAGCGCTGGTGAACATCATCCTGCCCATCTGCAATACCCCGTGTGAGTGTGAGTGAGACGGGCCCGTTTGTCCTGGGGTATTAAGCATAAGACTGTCTAAGATGCCCTGTGTCTCTTCGCCCTGAGCTGTAAATACGTGCAATAATAATTAAACCTATTTGTTCTTCCTTTTCTTCTGAATTCAATCGTCTTTGTGCTTTCTCCATTGACTAAGCGTGGCACGGGTAAAACCGCTTGAATCGGGTTCCATTATCTATAACGGCGCAGATCACGTGTACGCAAACCGCTCGGCGTATCACCATCACACGTGGTTCGTGCGACGCTTGTTTCCTCGCTTCCAGGGCAGCGCTAGTACTTAGATACGAGTGAATTTGGTCCCGAAACCCTAATTGGCGCTGTCCGGAAGGGACGTAATAGGTCTCGGGTCGCGCCAGGTCAGTAAAGACAAGGGGATTAATCCGCCCTTGATAAGGGGAGAAGGCCGGCAATAGATCCGCAACAATATATATATATTGTTACGGATCTCTCCGTCGGCCCTTTTTCCCCTTAAGAAGGGGGGATCAATCCCCTTGTCCGCGACTGACCGACGTGAGTCCTGGGGGTCCCAACGCTCCTCCCGGTCGGGAGCAGCCAGGGTATTTGGTCAACAAAAACTCCGAGTGCCACTCCTGACCGCGAGCAGGGGAGGGACTCCCGCTTGAACCCCGGTTTTAGATGTTATAATTGCCGAGCGGTGTTAGCAACACGACGTTCGAGCCATTACCAAAGACTAAACCCGATCCTAAACGTTGGCCAAATCGTGCCACAGATATTCAATGATGGAAAAGACAAGGACTAACGGATGTGAAGGAAAGAAGGGCAAGGTAGGAAGAACAAATATGATTTATTACTAACTATTATGTACACAATGAAAAGTAACCAAGGAGAAGGAAAGATAAGAAAATAAAGACAGAAAGGATGGAAGGACCAGAAGGACACAGTGCAATATTAACTTATACAAGCTTACTTATACCCAGGGACAAGACAGAAGATGGACGACAGTCAGACTTACACGGGGGGGGGGGGGGGGGGAATGCAGGTAGGATTGGCTGGAGGAGATGGTTCAGGTATGGCATCCAGGTAGCTCGTTCTCCAGTCCCCAACTCGCACCGCGAAGCAGATGAACCAGACGGCAGGAGCTCTCCGCGCGTCGTTGGGCGTGTGCGGAACTATCACAGGGCAACGGTAGGCCGGCTTTGGCGGTTACCCTCGCGGCTCAGCAGAGTACGTAACAAGCGAACAGTTCTAATAACCGTGAACAACGTGCTCTTCAGTGGCTCAGTGCGTTCTCTCAATAGCATTCGCTCGCGATGCGTGACCCCCTTTGAAACTCAAGTGAACTTGCCGAGTGCCTCTCCCTTCTTATCTGATCGCCCCTCCTCACTCATCTGATGGTGGGGGCGTCGCGCTGCCGGTTATATCACACGCCCTACCAAGCCATACCCACTGAGTCCTGGTTGGGCGCGAGGGCTTCCTGGCTCCACCTCCTGGTGACGAGGGGCGGGCCACGCCCGTGATTTGGCGGCTCCTCCCCCCTTCTTCTCCGAGACAGAGCAAATGGCCAATGGCGTCTTGCAGGATAGAAAACCACTCGCACCGCTGGGATAGAAAACCACTCGCACCGCTGGGATGAGAAAACCACTCGCACCGCTTGGATGAGAAACGAAAGGGGACCTATCTTATTTGAATTTGGTGCAATGCAGAGTCAATTAATGGGAAACACAACCTTAAACTAATACACATAATAAGGAAATAACTATTTGGAAGGGTATATGATTTGCTACGTGCATGTATATGGATCAACTAGGAGGACGACCTTTGACCTTTACACTACGGAGGGTGATATTTACAACAAGATTCATTTCACTACACAGGGTAATATTTACAACAATTCTCAAATCCACAACACTGCACCCTCATCCTCTGGGCACGTCCTCGGGCCTATAAAACTTTAACTTTAGTGTGGCACGTAGGTGTAGTTCCCTCTACATTTAACCTGACCCTGAGTGTGACAGTTTTAAAACACAAATATGTATGTCCCCCTGCTGCATTGCACCCTGCCTAACAGATTTACGCCCACAGCTAACCGAATTGCGGAATTGTCTTCAAACTAAACATGAACGGTGGGGAGCAATTGGAGCATTATTTACAAATGACGCTAAATTTACAAACCCCTGGTGCTGGTCTTCCTCTTCGGCTCCCTCTGCTGGCCATTATTCTTCCAGATGGTGTCTTTCCTCGTCTTTTGCTGCCTATTTGGTGGAAATAAAAAATGCACAAACGTGTCCGTTTTTTATTTATGGCACACAGGGGCCGACTATGAGTGGTTCACCTGTGGGCTTGGTGCCACCTCACCGGGTCTGCAAGCAAGATCTTGGGCCATCGTGGCCGGTTCCAGCAGAGGGGCCATGCCCCAACCTGTGGGGTCCATGAGTGGTGCTCAGCCACAGACATGTGGTCCATAAGTGGTGCATCGATGCAAGCAGCTGGTTGCGGGGGTTCTGGCACACAATGGCGGACTCCCGCACGCTCCCCTCGGTGCCCAGAGAGCACGATCCATGGGTCGGGGAAGGAAGACAGAGAGGGCAGGTTAGCGAGGGGTAAGGTCACAAGGGTACACATCAATAAAGGCAATGCAAGGTGAGGTGCGTCTGGAGACTGAGCGGAGAAAAGCTCATCCCTACCGTACGTCACCCCCCCTGTTACCTGTTCTACCCTTGCCCCTTACCCCATATTTACAAAAAAAAAACTACACATTTACAAATCCGTCACTACGTCTCGTCCTCCCTATATTTCCCCTATACCAAATTCGTCACAATCCCACTAATCCAAATTTGCCATCACCAATTCATCATCAATCCTCATAAGGAGGGAGAGATAGAACATCAACACAATGTCACACCCACGTCATGATGCGTCTCACAATCCAAACATTTGCACAGAAAATAATAAAAACAACAAACCATGGCACGGTGTGGAGTCCTGTCACCTCAGGTGAGTGGATGTAGATGGTGCAAGGAGATTTCCATCCTATCTACCTTCTAAATGACATTAACACACTTTACACTACCCGGGGTCTTTCCCTGCCAATCCATTGGCAATCTTACTCTATGCGGTTTTAAGAACCAAATTCCCATTGACCAAACTGTGGTGCTTCCTCAATTTGGGGTCTCACTCCCCCGATTCAACTCCCTGTGCCTTTGCACAATTTCAGGACTGGGTCGTGTGGCTCTCCCAGCAGGTCTACCCACCTGCACACCTCCACCACTGCAGTTGCCTCCGAGCTTACCTGCTCCTTACCCTAACCTATCTACCTGGGGAAGGCCCTCTGGCGCTCTCCCCACTCGGTGCCCTCTCTGGCACTGGGCTACCCGGGTCCGTCCTCCGGATCCTCGGGCCCCATCCACAACTCTAACGGCTCCCAGAGCCCACCTGCGGCCTCACCTGGCCGACATCCTAACAGTGGCGGAGTGCCCATTCAACTACACACACTAACAGGCCACACGCCCAGCCATTTCCACGTCACTAATGCACCCATCCAAACACCATTCGTCCACACGCACCACAGATGCCAATATCCAACCACAATTTACCTACTCCCTCTACCCAACTCTTAACCTACCTCCCCGGGTATTCGTGATAGGGGTCCACTTTCCCCCCATTCACACCTTCGCACCATCCACTCCACTCCACAGTTTCCACCATACCCACTCCACACCATCCATTCCATATTCCATATATATCCCAGACCATTTATTCCATACAACCATGCTCCATACCTGTATTTGCACACCTGTGCCATCACTCCTGGTGCTTCCTGCACCCTCCTTCCTCCCAGGCTCATTTGCTCAACACAACACTCAATCACTATTACTCACTCATACACTGCTCCATACACTTCCACGCTCAATACAACTCACAACTACAATTGTTCCTCATGCACTTTCAACACAAACACACGGCATCATCTGATCTACCTGGTTTCCCTCTAACTTGGTGCTCCCCATCTTCCCTTTAAACTAAGCACATCCCACGTCATTATCATCCATTCTAACCTCTCTATGTCCCCGACTACCTGTCCAATGTTGCTACTTAAATCTACAGTTACCTATGGTCAATCTTCTCTAGATCCCTATCATTTTATCCTAACCCTCCCTCGGCGAGCTTACACTGCCATAAACCCCATAGCTATTGCTCATGTGCCCCGTATGTGAGGGATGGCAGAGTTGCCATCCCATCACATCGGGTATCTCCCACTATCAATTTGGCTCATCCAATTCCAACCAATCAAAAATTTTCCAATCACTGCCAATCCTTCTACCAATCCTTTACAAATCATCAATTTTGCTTTTCAAATTCACTACTGCTACCACCCTCACACGTCTACTCACCTGAGCCTCTCGGTGCGTTAATTCATTTTCAAAGCCCGGCCTCGCGGAGCCGAGCAATGAATGCGGGTGGTCTGTTGCCGGCGGTTGGGTCCGTCCGGCAGTCGGTGCAGGGAAAGGAGGTTTACTCGGGCCGGGATCGCACGCACCATCTCAGCACGGAACCGTCCGATGCCCCCATCTCGGCCGGCCGGAACACCGCGACCACAAGGGGTCGCCGCGCCGACCCTTCCCCCCTGTCCTCGAACCGGGCCACCTGCTCCGCTTAGCGGAGCACGGATGCGACCGTTTAGAGCGAGGCCCGGCGTGGATCGCGTACGGCGGTTCCTTCGAAACCGCCGTGGTGACGATCCCCGCTGGCTCCCGCTGCACACAAAGCCCGGCACGAACCGAGGGCTCGCTTCGGCTACAAGTCGATCTAACCGCTGCTCCGTTTAGCGTCGATGCTCCACTTGCATGCTCACACCCCGCGTTCCGTTCCTTGCTCACACATCCACCTGTCTCCATACACTTCGTCATTGCACCTTCTCTTACACACCACCCAGGTACACTCATTACGCTCACAGACTTCGTCACACACCTGACCACCGCACACCTTGGCACACACTTGTCGTTCGCACACCTCATCAACACACCTCTTCGCGCCCACTCCTCGGTCACATCCTCTGTGACAACCACGGGTGTGCTCTCCTCCGCACACCCAATCACATGCTTCACTACCAACTCAAGTGTGCATTCCCACACGCGCTCGACCATTCCAGGTGTGCATCCTTCCATTCCAGGTGTGCATCCTCTCTCACCTGCTACAACCAACTCGTGCTCCGTGTCACTTTCGTCACTCTCACCACCACACTCGGTCGCGCATTCACCCTTATTCTCGACAGCGCACTCTGTTATCATGCACCCGTCCGTTACACACCTTTCTCGTGCATCCTCTTGTGCACACTCTCCCGTTGCGTCCTCCGTAACACTCACCACAGGTGTGCACTCTCGCATCCACCCACTCACGCGCTTCAATGGGCTCTCCCACACCCGCGCCACAACCAACTCAGGTGTGCTTCCTCGCACACTCATCCCAAGCGTGCATCCTCGCACCCGCTCCTCGGCCACATCCTCTGTGACAACCATGGGTGTGCACTCTTTTGCACACCCGATCACGCGCTTCCATGTGCCCTCCCGCACCTGCGCCACTACCAACTCAGGTGTACACTCTCGCACACGTTCCACCACCACCTTACTCTCCGTGTCACACTCCGTACACTCTTTCACACAGACCCTCCGACGTGCATTCTCGCTCGCACTCGGTTTCACACTCACGCTCCGATGTGCCCTCTCGCACTTGCGCCACCACCAACTCACTCTCCGTGTCACACTCCGTACACCCCGACGTGCATTCTCGCTCACACTCGGTTTCACACTCGCGCTCCGATGTGCCCTCTCGCACTCGCGCCACCACCAACTCACTCTCCGTGTCACACTCCGTACACCCCGACGTGCATTCTCGCTCGCACTCGGTTTCACACTCGTGCTCCGTAACACGCTCATTCCCCGATGCACACTTTTTTCCACAAGCGCGCCATTTCCACTCACAGGGGACCCTTCACCAACGCCCGGATGCTTCCTCGATCCCAAGCGCGCGAAAATTCTTTTGTCGCCAAATATCCTTCTACAAAATCTCCCCGCACAATACACAGCACGACTCACCTGGGGGATTCTTCTCCTTCGCTCCAACACCACCTGCAAACTTTCATTGGTGTTATTAAGCACAGCATCGTGATGTGAGCAGGGACTTTGCACATTTTCCATCTTTCCCTGCCGCGAGGGCTTTTCTAAGCCCCCGGTCTCTCCAATTTCAATTCCCACTTTTGCTTTTTCTTTGAAGACCGCTGGCTTTATTAAAATTCCCTCTACCTCAGCGGTCGCCGGCTTTTTCATACCCCGGGTCGCGATGTCTACCCCGGTCCAGTTACCTGTGCTTTCCTCCGCCTCGCTCAACCAGGGCTTCTCGACCTGCTTTACCTCGTCGTGCACCCTTGGGACCTTTTCGCCCGATCTGCGGCCAATGTCTTCCCATATGCTTTTCATCGTGGCGTTTATTTGCTCCTCAAATCCATCCGGGTTGTACCTTGCCTCGTGCCTCATTTTTTCCATGTCTATCCCCCGGGTAGCCATCATTGCATCCAATCCCCTACTGTCCCCCTTCATAGATGCAATGAAATGCGTCATATAAAGGCCCCAGTCCATTGGCACTGCGGGTCCGGCTATCGCCGTCACGTACGGGAGGCCGCCATTTCATGTGCCTGTAACCCCCACGACCGCACCTTCTTTGCTCTCCTCTTCCACTATTCCCACTTCTTCCCTGGGGTCCTGGGTCGATTCTACCCCATCTAACTCCCCAATCGGCATCCGATCACCTTGACCATCCATGGCACGACTTAAATTTAGATGTTATTACAATCTCGGCTGCTCCAAATTTTGAGTGCGCTAAGCACCCTTCAGGTCCGAATCTCGCTCCTGGCACCAGTTGTTACAGATCTCTCCGTCGGCCCTTTTTCCCCTTAAGAAGGGGGGATCAATCCCCTTGTCCGCGACTGACCGACGTGAGTCCTGGGGGTCCCAACGCTCCTCCCGGTCGGGAGCAGCCAGGGTATTTGGTCTACGAAAAGTCCCAAGGACCTGAGTGCCACTCCTGACCGCGAGCAGGGGAGGGACTCCCGCTCAAACCCCGGTTTTAGATGTTATAATTGCCGAGCGGTGTTAGCAACACGACGTTCGAGCCATTACCAAAGACTAAACCCGATCCTAAACGTTGGCCAAATCATGCCACAGGTATTCAATGATGGAAAAGACAAGGACTAACGGATGTGAAGGAAAGAAAGGCAAGGTAGGAAGAACAAATATGATTTATTACTAACTATTATGTACACAATGAAAAGTAACCAAGGAGAAGGAAAGATAAGAAAATAAAGACAGAAAGGATGGAAGGACCAGAAGGACACAGTGCAATATTAACTTATACAAGCTTACTTATACCCAGGGACAAGACAGAAGACGGACGACAGTCAGACTTACACAGGGGGGGGGGAATGCAGGTAGGATTGGCTGGAGGAGATGGTTCAGGTATGGCATCCAGGTAGCTTGTTCTCCAGTCCCCAACTCGCACCGCAAAGCAGATGAACCAGACGGCAGGAGCTCTCCGCGCGTAGTTGGGCGTGTGCGGAACTATCACAGGGCAACGGTAGGCCGGCTTTGGCGGTTACCCTCGCGGCTCAGCCGAGTACGTAACAAGCGAACAGTTCTAATAACCGTGAACAACGCGCTCTTCAGTGGCTCAGTGCGTTCTCTCAATAGCATTCGCTCGGGATGCGTGACCCCCTTTGAAACTCAAGTGAACTTGCCGAGTGCCTCTCCCTTCTTATCTGATCGCCTCTCCTCACTCATCTGATGGTGGGGGCGTCGCGCTGCGGGTTATATCACACGCCCTACCAAGCCATACCCACTGAGCCCTGGTTGGGCGCGAGGGCTTCCTGGCTCCACCTCCTGGTGACGAGGGGCGGGCCACGCCCGTGATTTGGCGGCTCCTCCCCCCTTCTTCTCCGAGACAGAGCACATGGCCAATGGCGTCTTGCAGGATAGAAAACCACTCGCACCGCTGGGATAGAAAACCACTCGCACCGCTGGGATGAGAAAACCACTCGCACCGCTGGGATGAGAAATGAAAGGGGACCTATCTTATTTGAATTCGGTGCAATGCAGAGTCAATTAATGGGAAACACAACCTTAAACTAATAGACATAATAAGGAAATAACTATTTAGAAGGGTATATGATTTGCTACGTGCATGTATATGGATTAACTAGGAGGACGACCTTTGACCTTTACACTACGGAGGGTGATATTTACAACAAGATTCATTACACTACACAGGGTGATATTTACAACAATTCTCAAATCCACAACAATATATATATATATACATACATACATACATACATACATACATACATACATACATACATACATACATACATACATACATACATACATACAGTCACGTGAAAAAGTAAGTACACCCCATGTAAAGTTTTGACTTTTTCAACATATTTCAACATACAGCTATTTGATCATTTCAACAATATTGATAGATAAAGGTGACATATTATAACAAATATCATGAAACACTTACATTTTGTAGTCCATTGTATAATTGAAATAAACATAAATGCAAATTTCGCACGTGGAAAAGGTAAGTACACCCCTACATTTATCACTACTTCAAATACCTAAAATTAGAATCAGGTGCACCAGCTCAGGTGCAAATGATTAGAACATCGTTAGAGAGGATCTTGGAGGAACCTGTCTTATTTAAACCTCAAACATTTCGTTTGATTTGCTCTTTGTTGTTGAAGTGTGCGGCGTCACCATGCCTAGATCAAAAGAGCTCTCTGAGGCCTTCAGAAAGAAGGTTATAGATGCCTACGAGTCTGGGAAGTGATTTAAAAAGATCTCCAAACAATTTGAAATCAATCATACGACTGTCCGGAAGATCATTTACAAGTGGAGAAGATTCCAAACAACTGCCAACTTGTTCAGGCCAGGCCGCCCCAGCAAGTTCAGCCCGAGAGCAGACCGCAAGATGCTGAAAGAAGTCTCTAAGAACCCCAGAATGTCATCACGGGACCTACAGGTAGCTCTTGCTACTGTTGATGTCAAAGTGCACGAGTCTACCATTAGAAAGAAGCTGCACAAATTTGATCTTCATGGGAGGTGTGCCAGGAGGAAACCTTTGCTGTCCAGAAAGAACATCAGGGCAAGACTAAAGTTTGTCAATGAACACCAAGGCAAAGACAAGCACTTCTGGAACAATGTGCTCTGGACAGATGAGTCAAAGGTAGAGCTATTTGGCCACATTACCAGAAGACATGTTTGGTGAAAACCAAAAACAGCATTTGACCACAAGAACCTGATACTAACTGTAAAGCATGGTGGTGGAAATATTAAGGGTTGGGGCAACTTTGCTGCATCAGGGCCTGAGCAGCTCACCATCATAGACTCCACGATGAATTCTTCATTGTACCAGAGGGTGCTTGAGGATAATGTGAGTCCATCTGTCAGAAAGTTGAAGCTCAACCGAAGGTGGACCTTGCAACATGACAATGACCCTAAACATACCATTAAATCCACCAAGGAATGGCTGAAAAGAAAGAAATGGAGGGTTCTGGAGTGGCCAAGTCAAAGCCCGGATCTAAATTCCATCCAGATGTTGTGGGGGGATTTGAAACGAGCTGTGCATGCAAGAAACCCCTCAAACATTGCACAGCTGAAAGAATTCTGCATGGAGGAGTGGGTAAAAACTTCTCCCAGTCGATGTCAGAGACTGGTAGACAGTTATAAGAAATGCCTACTTGAGGTTGTTTCTGCCAAAGGGGGCAATACCACCTATTGGAGCCAAGGGTGTACTTACTTTTTCCACATGCGAAATTTGCATTTATGTTTATTTAAATTATACAATGGACTACAAAATGTAAATGTTTCATGATATTTGTTATATTATATCACCTTTATCTGTCAATATTATTGAAATGAAGATCAAATAGCTGTATGTTGAAATATGTTGAAAATGTCAAAACTTTACATGGGGTGTACTTACTTTTTCACGTGACTGTATATATATACATACACACACACACACACACACACACACACACACACACACACACACACACACACACACACACACACACACACACACACACACACACACACACACACACATATATATATATATATATATAGTTGCGGTTTGGGAAACTGCTAAAACGTAATGGCAACCACCATACAGGTCCCTTAGAATAGTTATTTCATGGCAGACCATTATCTTAGCCCCCTTCCCCTTATTTCGGGTTAGTATGTCTTTATGCGTTGGGGAGAGAAACAGGTCCTCCACTCATAAGGGATAATTTGCCAGGCAGTGCATGCAGGCTCAAAGGCACACCGTCCAAGCACCAGGTAAAAGTTCCTTTGAGAGAGTTTGTGGGGGCAGGGGAAGCGACACCCCACCAATCAGGGCCTAAGAAACTTCGGGGGAGCTAGTGGAGTGGAGTAACGGGCTCCACCAATCGGGAGCGAGGACACCCTGCAACACCCGCTCTCCCCACCCTCGGAGAGGGTGGACAAAAGGTGATTCAACACGTTTTTGCACTCTCTTGGCTTTTGGACTCTTTTGGTAGAGCACGTGTCCAACCGCTCTTGACCGGATCCTCTCGCGGGCCTCTACACGTGTTTTGTTCTCTTCTCTCGTCGCCTTGGATTTTGTGGGATGCACACCTGTTTGGATACACTCTCTCTTTGTTAGCTCTGCACGTGACTGGCTCTTTTCACATTGGACCTTGTTGGAAGCACAAGTGGTTGGATTCCCTCTTTTGGTCGGACCCTCTCACAGGCCTCAGCACGTGCCTGCATTACTCTCTTTCACACTGGACCTTGTGGCTGAACACGTTTTATTGGCACTCTTTGCATCGGACTTTGTTCACCTACACGTGCCGACCTTCACCTTCCCAAGTCCGTGCTGACAATCGACATTCACCTACCCAAGTCCATGCTGACTATCGACACTCACCTACCCAAGTCCGTGCTGACAATCGACACTCACCTACCCAAGTCCGTGCTGACGATCGACACTCACCTACCCAAGTCCGTGCTGGTGATCGACCTTGCCTGCTCGTGTTCATGCTGGGACTACCTGCTCGTGTTCATGCTGGGATCACCATTACCTGCTCGTGCTGCTCGGTGGTGACACCAGGGCCAAGGTTGTCGTGAGGAGAGGCATCTGGAACATCGTGGCCTTTGTGCTAACAGGTTTCCAATGTTCGTTTTCCCCTCCCCCTCCACCGTGAATGTGTGCTGGGCCCATGTCGTATTTATTTGTTTTAATCGTAATAAGGCATAAAATAAGCTAAGTTTCTGCTTCTTGTCCCTTTTTCTTTCCGATTGAATAGTTTCACTGTAAATATTTGTAAATAAATCAAATCGTTAAACATTTCCTTTGTCTTTCTGTCCGTGAATGTCTTTTCCTCCATTGATCCGCCATTGCTCACACACAGATGAAAGATCGGCCATAACAAAATTAGCATTACTCTGGTGGTTACCAACGATTTTCGCTCGGCCGTCTAAAGTGGTGTAACGCAGGAGGGAAAGTACGTTCCCCGATTGAAACCGTCACGTGGTACAGCCGTACAGGTATCGCGCGACGGCCCTGTTGGCGTTCGTAGTTGCTGGTTCGCAACCTGCTGAAGTACGAAGTTATTCGTGCGTGGCAGCCGCAGGTCCGATAAGTTCTGGAGAGAAAGGAGGCTAACCCCTCGTAGTAGACCCGAACCCCGGGCATAACAATATATATATATATATACACACACACACACACATACACACACACACACACACACCTATCTAGTAATATATAACACACGATGGTCCATTGTAAATTTCAAACACCTTCATGTGGCCAGTGGTATATAGCAATTGTCCAAGATATTTAAGATTAGTTTGACTTAAACATCGCCCCTTTCAAAAATGTGCATGATTTCTTTATCGTACTTTGGTTAAAATATTTGATGAGGATGATGATTATTGGAATTGGTGAATGCATTCTTCTGTGAGGCAATGCTTTATCTGCATCGTAAATTTGTGATCAAATCACACTCACAAAGGCACTCATTAAACAAATAAAGGAATGCTATTATCTTGTATGCATAGTCGAGGCCCGTGGAAGAAGTAGTACTAGTACACTGAATGGAAAAGGCCGTAGCAGGACAAAAGGAACAGCAGAGAGAGAGAGACGGTCGCGAAAGTGGGGTGGGGGGTGGGTGGAGAAGATGGAGTTTAACATAAATATAAGCTGCTGGGGATGGGTAAGAATAATGAAAATAGGGATTACATAATGCAAGGGGAGATCTTGGTGCATGTCACACAGGAGAAAGATCTGGGGTGGTAATAGATACGGGGGATGAGCAGACAGGACAATGCCAGGTATTGATAGGTAAAGCAAACATGGTTTAGGTTGTATTTGTAGAGGGATAAATTACAAATCATAAGAGGTAGTTTTAACATTGTATAGGTGTATACTGTATAAGGAGGCCTCATCAATCATATTGTGTTCAATTTTGGTCACCACAACTCAGAAAGAACATAGTGGCCACATAGAGGGTTCAGAGTGGAGCTGCTAGATCGATTTCAGGGCTAGGTAGATCTAAGCTATGAGCGGCTGAAGGGCACAGGACTTTATTCATCATCGGAAAAGTGATTACGAGGGGACATGACACATGAGTTAAAGATAATGAAGGTTAGAGAAAAAATAAATACAGAAGTGTTTTTCATCAGAATGGACCGTGACAGGACCTTAGAGAGATCAGAGTCTTAGAGTAAAAAAGATGGTCTTTAGGATGGTAGTAAGATATGGATCTCTCAATCAGAAATATTGCATGGTCTCCCTGGAAAAGTAGCAGTCAGCAGAAACAGGAGATAGGTTTAAACTGGAATGAAATGGGTACCTAGATAAGCATTAGGAATAGGGAGGTACCTGGGCTAGTCTGAAAGAGGATCTTGTCAAAAGGTGAATATGCTGTCTGTGTTTGTGCATTCCTCACTCCCCCAACCCTCCCACATGGTAAATTAATACATGCTTATACAGCACCCTGATCATGTCCCTGTGCCTGCACCATTGTTCTCCTCTCTACTCTCCCCACACCCCAGAAAATGAGTCACAATGATAGATTGAATTAACATTGTTGTTGACAGGCATGATGGACCAAATGGCTTTCTCCTGCATTCAAGTTCCTTGTATTTTAATGTGAAGACCTGTTTCTGTATTTTTGTCAGATAATAATGTACAAAAGAAACACTGCAGTTTTTACCAAAGTTTTGAAACCAGCAACGGATCCAACCTGTAAACTGCACTCAACAAGGCAATACACCATATGACGCAAGACCAGCACTCAAATTATTTGTGCAAGTTAAGGCTTTCTTATCAAGGCGCATATGACAACGGTGAGACCAGAAAGAATAAAAAAAATGAGCAAAAAGAAAATCAAAATGAAAAGACAACACAGTATTATTAACATCTGAGCACACGAGCGCATCGAGATCACCTGGACATCGTGGCATTCGACTTTGCATCAAAATAAAAGGACGGCTGCGAAATGTCTTTCGACACTCCATTCCGACACTGTTCAAAAGGACCAAAATCTGGGAAGGCCAAAGGTTAAACATGAAAATGAAGACACCGAGATAAGGACACAGTGATTCAACGTTGCAGCATTTTCCATCTCAGAAAAGCAGAAAAACAACCACAAAGGAATTCTGCGTCCATGGGGGTAGCCTGTGTGTAAAGAGCTTTCATTTATTGGAGTGAGTAAAGGCTAAGGAAGTGAGTCACGCACTATCCAGGGCTGTGTCAAGAGATACTCGACAACGCTCCTTTACAATCTCCCGATTCTCATACTGCATCTGAAAATGTCTGCACAATGGATTCTTCATTTTCATTTTTTACCCGTTTTATTTAATTTCCCTGTTTTTTTATTATCCTTTCTCCTGATATGCCTCGAGCGGTTTTTTCCCACATCTTCTGGAACCACAGTGACAGAGTAAACAATTGTTTTTGTACACAATAGAGGGTGAAATATTTCCCAAGATCTCTCGCCTATTCAATCGGCTTCCTTGTCCAATCTGGTATCAATTTGGCCTCCATATAGTTGTGTGCAGGAATCATCCCAATGCCAACTCCAAATTACGCTCAACTGTGTAAAGCCACAGTTCCACCCGTATTTTAAAGCCAATCTTTTTGGCTATTTTGGTGTTCTCGTTGTAGTCCATTTCACGTCTCCTTGGACAGGCAAAACTGATTAGGCTCCAATAAGGTATCAATATTTGTGCAAATGTGATAAGGGACAAATAAATCCAACTCAGTCGACCAAAAAACATTCCACTTTTAAACAAATAATAAAAAAAACTTTCAGTCTGCTTTCATGTCTTACAATGATCCCTCAAGGCCAGAATGACGTAGGGACCAACACAATGAGGGAACGCATGGTGGAGTTTGAACGGCACCCAAAAGTAAACCAAACATGTTCAGGCAATGGTTATAGGATATGAAAAAACAAGGGTTGTGGCCAAACTTGTTTTTACTCTGTAAATGGTCCATTATATTTCCCCCAACAGAATAATAAGTATAAAAGAGGTGTCCGTCAGCATGTATACACCTTGTAACTCGTCAGCATCAGTCAGTCTTCATATTCCTCATAGTCAGTCCTCATGTTTTTCAGCGGAGTTGGCAGTATGAGGACCAACGGCTATAACTTGAGGGTAACGAAGAAGAGAGTTAGGACAATTTCAAAGCACGGGTCCTTCAGTCAGAGTGTTTAATGCATGGAATGATCTCGGCGGTGGAGGGGGTGGATAAGTTAAAAATTTGAATTATATAGGTACATGGACACATTGAAGATGGAGGGGTATGGGGGTATTGGCAGCATTTGGCGGTAACTTGCGTGTGGATGGAAGATGGTATCTGGTGTTGGTGTAGCACAAGCATGATGGGCCAAGTGACCTCCTCCTGTGCCAAAGTTGCATGCGTGACCTTGTGTATATTGCTACTCCTGAATAGATAAAACAATCAACACGCTCAAACCCAAAATGATGTGCAGCTGCCTGTATCTCATGAAACGCATTACAAGCTGATTGTGTATCATGAGAAACAACAGCATCTGGAGGAACAAACAGTTCATAAGTTAATCGTCAATGACGTCCAAACTTTAGATTCGAGTTGAAAAAGAGAACACATTTTCAAAGTTTCCACCAATCAATCGATCACCAATCAATTAGGAAAACATGCTGGAAGAATTGGTTTCTAAAATAAATTAAACTGAAGCAGTATCATGCCAGGGACCATGCTTTTATCAAACTGTCCTTCGGGCTACATAACATCTTCACTTGGACATGCATCACTATGAAATCAGAGCTGGATGGAATTCCTGGAATGCCTCACCAAATACCATCACAGACAAAACATCCTCACAGGGGTTGGTAATTTCAAAATAAATAAATGAGATCAAACAACTTCTCAAATGAACTTGGGAAGGGCACGAAGTGCTCCGCTGCCACTTCCTTTAAAGTGAATAAAGAAAATAATACACAACGCTCCATTTAATATATTGCAATATGTATTTCTTCAGAGAACGGATCAAAACATGATTTTTTGATTGATGTTTACTTATCGATGATGATTTCTTGATTGTATATGCAATTCCAAGCAAAATATCAAACAGAGCGGATCAATTATAGAACTTTCCCCAATTTTCAGTTTCCAGTAAAACAACTGAAACATTTGATCGAGTGATGCAGCTCAAGGTTGGGATAATATTATGGAGCTATGCTGCCATGGTTTTATGCCATGATGAATCATTCGGCATTCTCCAGCGCTAAACAATTTTTCCAAGGCGATGTAACACTCCTTAGACGAGTATTTTTCCAAGATTTCAAATTTGGCACGAATCACATCACGTGGATATCACATTGCCATTTGTATACCTATAAGAGCTCCTAGCATTGTCATCTTGGTATTTCAGATAAATAGTCCAATGGAATTAGGACTCATGTGATTCATAATATACGAAGTTCTCACTACTTTGGCCTCTTTGGACTGAATGACATCTGCAGACGTTTGTTGGAAAAGAGAGCAAGGATGGAACTTGGGGTTTGGGGTCAAATGACAGGAATCTTGCCACATTTTGTCTGCAATGTCTATTTGTCAGACCCGAATCACCTTGGCTTCCAGTCAATACTGACCTGGTCAGTACAAAAATATATAGTGAAGGATAACAATGCATGCTGATCTTGGGACATTTGCAATTGACCTGAATAGCAAATACAAAACAGCTCAGAGAGCTTACCTCATCAGGGTCAACAGAACTGCCTTGTTGATATTTTTAGGATACAAAGTCTAGACTGATGAAAGAAAAATATGACAGAGGGTAGAAGGCAATATACTCGCAGTGGGCCGCAGTGGCCCAGCAGGTGGATGCAACGACAAGATAAACAAACAAGAGGATGGGGTAGATGGAAGGAAAAACAGCCTACACAAAAATATGGACAGGATGAATGAGAATTTTTTTTAAAGACGATGGCTAGGGATCGAGGATGACCTGGGGTGGTGGTGTAGTCGACTTGAAGCCCTTGCGGCAAGAATACAATAGGACAGGTTGAGAAACAAGCTAGAGAAGAAGGAGCAAATGAGTGCAGGTGAGCCTGGATAGAAGGAGTTTCATAAGAAAGGGGTTTCTGGAATAACATGGTGTGGAGGAAGTAGGTGGGGTGTGGGCTATGAATGGGCGAAAGAGCACAGGGAGCAAGTCCTAAGGAGAGACAGTAGAAAAAAAGGCCACCAATCTAACACAACTTAGACACTAGTGTGAAGTTAAGCTATTTACAATTCACTGGCGTACCGACGACTTTACCATTTCAGATTGTCATAACGTATGCTGTATTGGTTGAGCTTCAGATATAAATGTACTTCATTGTTTTGTCGGCACAATTTATGAATACATTATTATGGAGGATGGAGAGAGCCACATTGTGTGCCGCTGACAAATGGAGGGATAGCACCAATCTTGGGTTATGGTTCTGTAACGTTGAAATTTGGGACAAGCAAATTTGAAATTGAAGAATGTGTGGCAGAGTTGTGTGATCCTTGCTTGCTGGGTATCGATTTATTTACCGCATACCAATATTTATTTAGCAACAGAGAATGAATGGGATGGCAACATAGAGAGTAACCCAGTTTTAGGACCGGCAGAGAAGATAACTGAGAAGGAAGTTGAGGAAGCGATAAAAGCAATGAAGAGTGGAAAAGCGGGAGGGCCGACGGAGTTGTGGGAGATATGTTGAAGGCAGCAGGAAGTTGGGGTGTGAAGAGAATGACAGAGATCTGTAATCTGGTGGTGAAAGAAGGCCGCATTCCAGTGGATTGGGAACTGAGTACCCTCGTCCCTCTATACAAGGGGAAAGGTGACCCTCTGGAGTGTGGCTCGTACCGAGCGATAAAGTTATTGGAGCATGGAATTAAGGTATTGGAAAGGGTGTTGGAGAGGAGGATAAGGGAGAAAGTGAAGATCGACGAAATGCAGTTTGGATTTATGCCAAGAAGAGGAACGACAGATGCGCTTTTCATTGTGAGGCAGTTGCAGGAGAAGTACATGGAGAAGAGGAAGAAGTTGTTTTTTGGGTTTGTTGATCTGGAGAAAGCATTCGATAGGGTTCCATGCAAAGTATTGACATGGGCATTGAGGAAGTTAGGAGTGGAGGAATGGTTGATCAGAGTAGTGATGGCAATGTACAAAAGAGCGCGCACAGCTGTAAGGACGAAGGACGGGAACAGTGGTGAGTTTGAGGTGAAGGTGGGAGTGCATCAGGGGTCGGTACTAAGTCCACTACTATTTGTAGCTGTGATGGAGGTGCTGGCTCAGAACGTAAAGGAGGGTTTACCGTGGGAGTTGTTGTATGCAGATGATCTGGTGTTGATTGCGGAAAGTATGGATGGACTGAAGGAAAAGATGAACAAGTGGAAGGAATGTATGGAGACAAAAGGTCTGAAGGTGAATATCGGAAAGACGGAGGTGATGGCAAGTGGTAAAGCATGTGGTGAGGTGGAAAGAACTGGGAAGTGGCCGTGTGCTGTGTGCAGGAAGGGTGTCGGAGTGAACTCCATTCAATGTACAATGTGCGCTGAGTGGGTTCATCAAAAATGTAGTGGTCTGAGAGGGTCATTTACCCATGTGGCAGCTACATTCAAATGTAAGGTGTGCACAGAGGGAGCTGCAGTGGAGGAAATGTTGAGTTGGATCTTGGAGACGGTGTGAAGCTGGAAGGTGTGAAAACATTTTGCTACCTCGGAGACATGCTGAATGGAGAAGGTGGATCAGACTCGGCAACGGTTGCTCGAGTGAGATGTGCATGGAAGAAGTTTCGGGAACTGAGTGGCGTGCTGATGAGGAGGAGAGTGTCGCTGAAGCTGAAGGGAAAGGTGTATGCTGCATGTGTGAGAAGTGTTATGATTTATGGGAGCGAGACATGGGTAATGAACGTCGAGCAGCAACGAAGGCTGGAAAGGGTGGAAATGCGAATGGTTCGATGGATGTGCGGAGTATCGTTGAGAGAGAGGAAGACAAATGATGAATTGCGAAAGTTGATGGGAATATTGCCTGTGATTGATGCTGTGAAGAGGAACAGGCTGAGATGGTTTGGTCATGTGTTGAGGAAGGATGAAAGTGACTGGTTGAGAAGAGTGATGGAAATTGATGTAGAAGGAAGTAGAGGACGGGGAAGACCGAGAAAGACTTGGCTAAAGATGGTGGAAGAAGAAATGCGGGCAGGGGGGTTAACAAGGAGAGATGCAGAAAATAGGGCAAAATGGAGAAGATTGTCATGGGGACCGCAAGGCTAACCCCCGCTCTAGCAGGGAAAATGGCCTTAAAATGCATGTTGTTGTTGTTGTATACCAATATTTATTTCGACGTCAGCAGTGGGCATCTCTAGATTTGGTTTGAAAGACTGCATTGCTTGGGGCTGGGAGCTAATGATATGCAGTTGTGCTGCCAGGTAGTGCTCGCAATTGACAAAATCTGGTTGTGTCGAGATGTTGGATTTATGCTAAGGTGTTGGGTTTGTCTAATAGGCAGGACAAAACCCAGGGAATCCCCATGGTATTGTGGAATAATTGGGGTATCAAGCGGCAGATAGCCTGGTAGTGGGAAGCACACTCGTTAACAGAAGAGATAATCGAGGCCTGGTGAGATTGTTCAATGTAAAATGTGAGACACGCACTTTGAGTGTTGGAACTCTGGTTCGCAGATACGTTGAAATAAAAGATAAATGGAAAACAAGATGTAGAAATAATATGTCAAGCATATTTATAGGAAGGGTCCAACCAAAAGACAAGGAAAGTGCCAATACATTAGCATGGCTAGATGAACACAATCGGGCATGATTGATTCAAGAGCAGCAGGAGGCATTCTACAAGTAAACTGAATAGCAAGATTTCTTTTTTTCCTTTTCTGAAGATAATATTGGGCATGTACTAGTCTAGTAACATACCAAACTGATACAGGCCAGGCATGGCCTCTTCAGCAACCGCTCACAAATTTGCTTTCGCTAAAGTGGTGCACGAGTGCTTGCCATTTTTGGCTCAGCAGGTTTGCGTCCACTTATGATGCAGCATACAGCTGTGATCCGAGCATGAAGATCCTGCAGGTTTGCCACCTTGGTGTTGTAGACAACAACTTTGACAAACTCCCACATAAAAAAATCAAGGGGGGTTATGTCTGGTGATCATGGGGGCCAGGCCGCTGGTCCGTCTTGGCCCATCCAACAACCTGGAATTTTCTAACGACTAAAGCCCAATGAAGGGGAACGCTGTCCTGTTGAAAACTGATATTAGGTTGAAGATCTTCAATCTGTGGGAAGGCGAATCCTCCCAACATGTTCATGTAAATTGTTGAGGTCACTGTATCCTACGCAAAGAAAAATAGGCCCACCAAGCATCTTTGGAGCTGTCATATTCATAATTGCCATGCCCTCCCTACAAGTTTTCCCTTCAGTGTAAAATGACCACTGTGACGATTAAAGGGATTTTGAGCCGCTAGGCGTCACCTGCCTTGTGAAGAAACGCCTCAGCGATCGAACCAGCCGTCTGTTGACTATACACCGCCCCAACAAATATCTGGCAATCTCTCAAGCAGCGCTTTTACCATGGTACCATATTTTGTGGGATTGTTAGTTGGACAGACGACCGTGATGGCCCATGACATGTAGAGATGTTTTGATCGTGGTTTCTATGGTGATAGCATGATAGAGGAGGAGAAACCGTTAAAATATTCAGCTGTTTCCTTGTGGGAATGCCTGTCTGGTTTTATGGGCAGGAGAGGGGGTGAGTACAGATATGGGGTTGGGCGGATGGGGAAACAAAGATGGGACAGAGTTGGGAGGGTGAACACAATCTCAGATAAACTCCAGATCGCAGATCCAAACTCTGCGAGAAGGGCACACTATGAAAAAAAAAAATAACAGAAAAGTTGAAGATCTCCTGCAATGGTGTGACTGTGAGGCACACTTTGCAATGCCTGAAAGAAACTGGCTCAGTATAAGACAAGAAAAGGCCAGGAAGACCCAGAAGAACTTCCCCAAGGTAAGACAAGCATCTGAAGTTGCTCAGCTTGCGTGGAAATTGAAGTCGATCAAAAAAAAAAATCCGGACTAGTACAGATACATTCAAAGTACACAGAAGAGGCCCCATGCCAAATAATGAAATATCCTCCAGCGCGGCATTGCCGGGGCGCCTCTGGTGCGAGGCAATACTGCCGTGCAGCTCATCGAGACTATTGGGAGGGAGAGGTGCACAATAATTGAGTAATTGCATAATTAAAATCAATAAAAGATTATCATAAAATATTTTCTTCATCAATTGACTAATAGTATAACTAAACCACTAGTGCTTCATCCGAAGATGTAACTTTTAGAAATTTAATAAAATAAGTCATTAATAAAGAAATTAAATAATTAATTTATTAATCAATAAATAATTAATCAATTGATTAATCAATAAATCAAAAATATCCTTTATAGCCACCTCACTTGGTCGCTATCGTGTCCAAATATCAGCTTCCTAGCTCAAAAGGTGCCTCAGATATTGCCCAGATGAACAAGAAAGAACCAACTTTAGTGGCCATTTTTCCCTGCAGAGCAGGAGTTGGCCTTT
This sequence comes from Myxine glutinosa, assembly GCF_964187855.1. Lineage (NCBI taxonomy): Eukaryota > Metazoa > Chordata > Myxini > Myxiniformes > Myxinidae > Myxine > Myxine glutinosa. The sequence continues at coordinate 13,274 of NW_027617249.1, read as the reverse complement.
TTCGGGCACAGTGGTCCCCTTTTTGAAGCAATGTTTTATGGCCGGATGCCCTTCCTGACGTCAACCCTGTTAGTCGCCTCTTGTGACACACAGGGAATCAACAGTGAACTGGTACTCAATTTGTCGACCTCAGAAGGATGACAGGCGTTAATTAGCGTTAATTCCCTCCTACCCCCCGATTGTTAATTCAGCGATCGACCGGGCTTCGAACCCAGGATCCTGGGATCCCAAGCCGGCACCTTAACTGCTAAGCCAACACCAGGCCGCCCAGATGAGAAAGAAAATAAGTAATAATAATCATTAAAAAATTAAATAGTTAATCAATTAGCTAATAGAATACATAAACCACCACCATTTCATCCGAATCTGTAACTTTAAAAAAATGAATTAAGTAAGTCATCAATCGATTAATTTATTGCATAATTAAATCAGCCTACAAAAATATGGACAGGGTGAATGATAATTTTTTAAGTGTACCTTAAGTGTTTTAAGTCTTGGAATTGGCTACTCTGGTCTGATGAGTTGAAAGTTTAAAGTTTTTGGATGTAAGAGATGCCAGTTTATAAGCCAAAGACATGGAGAACGTTATGACACGCAATGTTTGTAGCCTAATTTCAAGCACCAGAGAGGCTCTGCGACGATATATATATATATATTTGTATACTGAATCGAGGCTCGTAAAGAGCTAACATTTATTTCACAAACAAATCAACCAGACAAACAAAATATACAAAAAGAGGGAGCGGAAGACAAGATGGGGAGAGATGGGGAAGCACACAAACACAAAATCCGAGAGCAGGGAGATGCGTGGAAGGGAGAGGGCCCGGGGGGAGGAGGCGTGGGAATGGGGGGGGGGGAGGGAGAAGTATAAAACACAAGAACACCAAGGACTTCCAGGACAGAAGTTGGTATTTCAAAAAAGTGGAATTGGGGTGAAATTAGCGGGGGTAGAAAAGATCAAGGTTTTGGATGGGGGAAGATAAGAGATGGTGGTGAACAGCTGTTTTAAAGACCTGGAGGGTGGAGTGGGATTGAAGAGAGTGAGGGAGTTTGTTCCAGAGGCGGGAGAAAAGAGGAATGAAGGAGTGAAGGTGAGCAGAGAGTCTTGATTTTGGCAGTTTAACCATAAGAGGGTTGCAGGCAGATCTTGTGCGACCTGTAGGAATATTTGCGGGACAGAGCCCAGAGAGAGCTGGGGGGGCAAGGCCAGAGAGGAGTCGGTAGAAGACGGAAAGACCACCAACCTGCCTGGAGTTTGTTTGTCTGATGTCTGGTCCCATGCCAAAGAGATGAGTGAGTGAGACGCCCTTGGAGTTAGCTTAATCGTGGGAGATTCCAATGATTCTGAATGCTTTGGTTTCAACAGCGTGAAGACGAGCTAGGTGTGAGGCAGGAGCACCAGCCCAGAGGGGAGAGCAGTATTCCATTGAGCTGCGGATGAAAGCCTTGTATGTGGTGAGGAGCTCGGGTGTGCCAAGGAGGGACTTCGCACGACGGAGGATGCCCAGAGAGAGATGACTGGCTTTGGAGGCCAGATTTGAAATGTGGTTTTCCCAGGAAAGATCATGGCAGATAGTGAGACCCAAAAGCTTGAGTGACAGAACTTCTTGGAGAGGATTATTCAGAAAGTGGATGGGAGGGTTGTCCAGTCGGTCTTTTCGGAGAAACATCGTAAGAGTGTGAGATTTGTCAGGATTGAAAGACATGTTCCACTTGTTTGCCCAGTCTGTGATTTTGTCCAGGTCTGCAGAGAGTGAGGAGGCTGCAGACAGCCGATCTGAGGGATGAAGAATGGAGCGACAGAGAGTACAGTCATCAGCAAAGAGATAGAGAGGATTTTCAAGAGAGTCAGAGAGATCATTGATGAAGACCAGAAAAAGCACAGGGCCCAGAACACTGCCTTGGGGAACTCCAGCCTGAACAGGAAGAGGAGATGAGAGAAACCCATTCAGGGCCACACGTTGACTACGACTAGAGAGGAAGTCCGCCAGCCATGCGTGGAGATTTCCATGGATACCAAAAGAGGAGAGTTTGGTGAGCAGAGCGGGGTGCCAGACCGTATCGAAGGCACGTGATATGTCAAGGGAGACTGCTCTAATTTCCTGTTTGGCATTGAGGACCTCCATCCGTTGTTGAGAAAGCAGAAGCAGCATGTCCAGAGTAGAGTGTCCAGGTCTGAAACCAAATTGATGATCAGAGATCAAGCCATTGGAGAAGAGGAAAGATTTCATATCTGAAGCAATGGTGGATTCCATGACTTTGCTGATAATTGGGAGAAGGCTGATTGGTCTGTAGTTGCTGGGATCTGTTTTTGCACCTTTTTTGTGCAAAGCGGTGATGTTGGCAGATTTCCAAGCAGATGGAAGATGACCTTGAGCAAAAGAGAGGGAGAAGAGAACAGAGAGAGGGAGTGAAAGAGTGGAGGAACAGGATTTTCGGACCCGTGGGCTGATGCCGTCAGGTCCAGTTGCAGAATCAGAGTCGAGGGTTGACAGACAATATTGTCTTAATTTTCTTAAGACTTAATTGTCTTAAGACAATCAGAGTCGAGGTTGTCGAGGGTTGATATGGGGTTGTATCTCAACTTTCGGTGCAGGAAAACTTGTTAAAATCAATGAGACGCTAACAAAAGAGAAGTACAAGCAGGTATTGCAACACCATGCAGTTTCTCATGGAAATGGAATAATCGGCAGAGGATTCATTTGCAACTAGAACGGCACTCAGTAGAGAGCGTACCTCCGCCTGGTTGGCCATATCACTCAATGGTGAAAAATCACTTTTAAAATTCTACAAGCTGGATCGGGATCCGGGTCTTCACCAAAACTGAAGATTCTTCCTTGTCACACACCCAACCTGTCCAACAAGTTTTGTCCAAATCCATCCATAACTTTTTCAGATATCCTGCTATGTATCGTTTTTGGCCCTATCTCCCAATGGTGAAGAATCACTTTTAAAATTCTAGTAGCCGGATCCGAATCCGAATCTTCACCAAAATCTAATAATTTCGTCCTTGTCACATGTCTGCCAAATTTCGTCCAAATCCGTTCACAACTTATTGAGATATTTTGTTCACAAACGGACAGACAGACAAACAGACAGACAGACAGACGGGGGTGAAAACATAACCTCCGTCCATCTTTGGTGGCGGAGGTAATAAGATAATGATCCAAAACACACTTCCAATGCTTTATAGTAAAACAGTATTTGAAGAACAAGGTTACAGCTGATGTGCTCCAAGTGTTAGAATGGCCACTCCAGAGTCTGTACCAAGAGTCCCATCGAGGCCATGTGGGATTACCTAGAAACAGAGAAGAACAAGAGGAACCCAACTAACCTTACAGAAGCCAAGTGTGGTGCAAGTTAGAAAGTCCCCAGAGAACCCCACTATCCTCTCCACGGAGAGTGGTGAAAATCCCCTCGCTTTCCCTTACCAATGAGGCAAGGAAAGACAGAGGGGGAGAAGAAGAGAGAAATAGAGATAATGGATAGAGGAGAAGCAGGGAGACCGAGAGAGAGAGAGAGACCGAGAGAGAGAGAGAGAGAGAGAGAGAGAGAGAGAGAGAGAGAGAGAGAGAGACTTTTTTTTTTGACTTTTAAGCTCTTTTTATTATAAAAGTATAAAACAAGAATACCACCAAAAGCAATCAATCAGGGCAATCAGTAAAATCATAGCAATCCCGAAAGGAAAAAAACAAACGGTGCACTGCAAACCCAGCAACAGAAAGGTGCAAATGCCAGAAAAAAACAGCACACGATAAGAAACACCCGCACTGTATTATACGGAGATTAACAATTTGTTTTCCTGGACCTCACAAATCCCTCCAACACACCAAGTCGCAACAAAATTAGCAAGGTCGTTTGCCGTTTGGACACAGCCAAATTCAAGCTTGAGCCTTGCTGACACCAATGAACTAAAGAACACCATGATACTGCATTCCTGCATGGGTCTGCCGCCCAGCTTCGCCTTCCGCGACAGGTATACGGCTAGTTTAGCAGTAGCGGTTAGGAACCCGAATACAATGGATGTGGTTCCCTTTTTGGGAGGAAAGCCAAAGATGTAAGCTTTCAAGGAAAAGGTAACCTGCAATCTATGGGAAATAAAATTTAACCAATGAAACAAAGGAGAAAGTCTTTCACAATTAATGAAAGCATGAAGCAAATCTTCCCTCGCCGGACAAAAGGGGCAACAGCCGGAAATGGGGGAAAAAAAACGGATGACAGCATTGGAAGGAACAATCCAGTGGGCCAAACGCCACTGAAGGTCACCTGTTCTTTTAGAAATAAGTCCAGCATACATTGTATCCCATAAAGGCTCAGAGGGGGGACCGGGAGGCAAGAGTCCTTTCCACCGGGTAACCCCAGCTAGAGGTGGGTCCCCAAGAAGAAGTTTCACACAAGACCTATAGATACTCTTGCTGCTCATGCCATGGAAGGGGGGTGACGAGAGAGAGAGAGAGAGGGAGAGAAGAGAGAGAGAGAGAGAGAAGGGGAGAGAAGGGGAGAGAGGAGAGAGAGAGAGAGAGAGAGAGAGAGAGAGAGACCGAGAGAGAGAGAGAGACCGAGAGAGAGAGAGAGACCGAGAGAGAGAGAGAGAGAGACTGACTGTTTCTTCCTTTTATTACAAGAGTACAAAAAATCAGTTATGTTCAGTCACAATGAAACAAAACACAATAAAATGGTCTCAAGGAAAAGTTATTTTCAAATCATCATCATCAAGTGTGCATATGACATCATTAAAAACCCACTTTTCTTTAAAACATGTTAAATTCTTGTTCATTTTAAAAAACCGGTACTCTAGCTTTAGTCTTGCATTTACAAGAGCCTTAAGGGTGAGCAGTACATCACATGACGAGTCAGAAGCGTTTCCCATTTTTTTCTTCCTGGATTTATAAATTGCAAACTTGGCCTGACCAATTAAAAAATTCATTAAAACCACATTCCTAAGGGAAGACGGTCCTAAAACACCATAAATAAAAACATTGTGATTGAAGAGGGAACCAAGCTTCACAAAGCGTTTCTGAAGGAATGTAAAAAGAGGTTGCAATCGTTCACACTCCAGGTATATATGCGGTAGGGTTTCAATGGATGCACAGAAAGGGCATAGATTAGAGTTAGCAGTAGAAAACCGGTTCAGTAAAACATTATAAGGTAAAATCCAGTGTACAAGTTTCCATTGAATATCTCCAACATACTTTGGAGTAGGCAAGAGATAAAAACTTCGCCAATTGGGGCAATTGGGTGGTATTGGGGGTAAAACATCCCGCCATCGAAGCCTCGGGTGCTCAGAAAATGTTTTTGCGTATAAAATTTTAACGTACGCGTTGTACAGAGTTTTCTTTGGAAAGGCGGGAAGGGATAATGCAGTATCATCAGGGCTGTTCAGGCCAGGGGACAGATTAAGTGGCGGGCTGAAAACTAGGAGTTTGGGGAAGTCACCCGCTGTTTCCTCGGGGGGAGGGCCAAGTTCCTCGCAGGTATTACGATACGTTGTGGATATCCCTTGAAGGAACCGAGAGATGATCCTGACAGATTTTATTCCGGTTTTTTGTGCCACAGCGGCAGCACTCAGCCGGCAGCTCCCAGACTCTGTCATGAGGTCTTTCACTCGCAGCAGCTTGGCATCAACAAAACGTTGAACGAGTCCCCTATTATTCAAGCTGTTTTCCAGGAAGGGGTTGTAGCATAGGGGCTCGTTCAACAACATTTCCATGTTGTATGTTGCCATTTCACGGGAAAAGGACAGGGCTTGCCAGGCGTTCATCACCCCTTGGTAAAAGGTGGGCAGCAAGGATGAATCGATTTGATGAGGGTTCATCAAGAAAAGTTCTCGGTCGTAACCCAGCTTGCATGTAAGCTGTAATATGCAGTTAGCCAGAGGCCTCCAGAGTAGGGCTTCATCTCCATATACAAGTTGGCGCACGATATGAAGCCGGAAGACCATAATCCGGCTGCGGATATCAATAAGACCTTGGCCACCTTCAGCGAGTGGCAAGTATGCCACGGGGGGTTGGAGCCAGTGTTTCCCGCTCCAGAAAAAGTCGACAATGCTCTTTTGCAGTGTAATAAGAAGGCTCCCAGGCGGTTGTAGGCATATCATCTTATGCCATAGCATAGAGGCGACAAGATTGTTAATGACGAGAGTTCTTCCGCGGTACGAAAGTTGGAAAAGAAGTCCTTTCCAGCGGGCCAGTTTTGCCATTACCTTGTCTGGTAATCCCACCCAGTTCTGCTGCTCAAAGGTGTTGTCTCCGAGGAAAATACCGAGGTATTTAATGCCACTTTTCTGCCAGTTCACTCCTCCTGGTAGGACAATTGGCGGGCAATCTCCAGGTCCTATCCAAAGGGCTTCACTCTTCTTCCAGTTTACCTGGCCTGAACAAGCCTGACAATATGTTTTTAGTGCCTGAGCCACCGCAGTGACGTCAGTACTATTTTTTATATAAATACAGACATCATCTGCATAGGCAGAGACTTTTAGCGGTGTGGTAAGAATTGATCCAGTGAAGCCAGAAATGTGCGTACGTAATTGGAGCAGAAGAGGTTCGATGGCAAGAGAGTATAAAAGTCCAGATAGCGGGCAACCTTGCCGTACTCCCCGTTGTACAGCAATGGGGCTACACAATACTTGATTAATTTTAAGAACACTGGATATATTACAATACAAAAGTTTAACGTACGAGATAAAAATAGGTCCAAACCCAAAATTCTCTAAAACTCTAAAAAGGTACATGTGGTCAATACAGTCAAAGGCTTTTCCTTGGTCAATAAAAAACAGACCAACATTCATATTAAAATTGTTACAAAACCGAATGGTATCACGGATAAGAAAGATATTATTAAAAATAGTACGTCCAGGAATACAAAAGGATTGATGTTCTCCTATTAGTACATTCATAAAAGGTTTCATTCGATTAGACAAGGCTTTGGCTAAAATTTTATAATCCGTACATAAAACAGAAATAGGACGCCAGTTCTCTATAAGTTGAGTGTCCGCTTTCTTAGGAATTAAGGTGGTGACTGCTCTCCGGCAACTCCACGGCAGTTGTCCATCCTCTAAACATTCATTCAATACCCGCAGTAGATGAGGTCCAATGGTGTCCCAAAAAAACTGGAAAAATTCACTTGTCAGCCCATCCAGTCCAGGGGCTTTATCAGGTTCCAAGGCCTTCAAGGCAGCGGTGAGCTCAGGTAACCTAAGAGGATCCTCCAACTGCTGCTTCTGATCCTCCGCCAATGTTGGAAGGTTAGAAACAAGTTCCGATATTGCATCCTGGTTAATGTCATGCCGCATAAACCGTTGTTTAAAATGTTTCCGGGCACATTCCCTGATTCTGCCATCTTCATAAAGGAGTTCCCCATCATGGAGCAAACGTGTAATCATTGACGAAGAGGCCCCCCTTTTAAGGCTGAAGAAGAATTTGGTTGGAGCATCAAGGTCGTGTATGTACCTCATCTTCAGGCGCAATAAAGCATTTTGTGCTCGCCTTTCGGATATGGAATTCAGTAAGGCCGTTTTTCCATGGATTTGTTGCCTCATTCCCTGGTAGCTCACACTTGCGGTTCCCTGAAGCTGTTCCTGTAATTCCAGGATTTCATCTTCAAGTAAGGTTGTGGTTTTTCTTTCCTCTTGAACACCATACGCACGATATTGTTGGCAGAACAGTCTGATGTGCGTTTTGGCATTATCCCACCATTGTCTGAGGTTTGAGAAATTCCCTTGGGAGGCAACCAGAATATTCCAAATTTCCGGAAAAATGTCCTTAAAGGTACTATCATCAAGTAAGTTGTTATTAAATTTCCAAAAGGCACTCTTGTGTTTCGGGCAGGGGGCAGAAATTTTGAGAAATGTTGCGCTGTGGTCCGAGAATCCTGATGGGCAAATTTTGGATGACAGAACGAGGCGTTCAAGTGGAGGATTAATATAAAACTTGTCCAAGCGAGCAAGTACAATATTACCCTGAATGCATCGACACCATGTGTATTGCCTGATTGATGGGTGCTGTACCCGCCATATATCTGTCAAATTCATTTGTTTTAAAAATTTGGTGAGAGGGATTGTGGAGGCAGGATGGGGCTCTGCACTGTTCCTGTCGAGTTGGGGTTGGAGGGTGCAGTTAAAATCTCCACCAATACAAACATGATTGTCTTGGTTTTTTAGGGCGTTTTGAGTGTCGAGGGACGTTAGGTGTGTCCCAAGGTCATTAAAAAAAACTCGCCGAGCTACAGGCGTACTTGGGGCATAGATATTAAAAATAGTATAGAATTTTCCATAGTAGTGGAATTCTAGGGATGCTAGGGATCCCTTGTGTATTTCGTCGAATTTAAGCGATGAAGGCGAAAAGGAGGGGCTAAGAATTATTGCGACACCGCCTTTGCGGGAGTCACCGTTACTAAAGAAGGACAGGCCGGGGAAGAGCCTACACCACTCTGCGACATAGCAGTCGTTGGCATGGGTCTCTTGTAAGAGGGCAATGTCAACTTTCTTCTGTAATAAAAAATCCCTTACTTGAACTTTACGGACAGAGCTACATCCTCCGTTAATATTCAGGCTACAAATGGAAAAACTCATTACAGCTATAAGGAGGAGTGACCACCACTCAATTTTTTGATAGCAGTTCATTCTTAGCTTTTTGCAACCACTTCTTTAAACGGTGACGTTGGGAGGAATTGAAATTAAAAACGTGGGGCCGTTTTACCATCAGTTTAGCGGAATGTATAAAATCAGGTAGCTCCGGAAAAAAGGTTTCTATTACAACATTCCTTTTTCGGAATGTGTCCTTAAGAAACCTTTTTATCTCGGAGGGAGGGATTGGAGGGATTTCTTCTTCCTTAAGGCTACCACATTCACTAACAGAGTCATCTATATCAGATGGCTCAGATGGTGTGTCACACTGGTTTTCATCATTTATCTCCTCACCGTCATCACATCCCTCCACGTTATCGGATGGGGCATAGTCCATAGAGGGGGGACGGGGAGGGAGAGAAATGAGCCATCTTCAGGGGAGGGGGGGGAGGGGGGGGGGTACTAATTTTTGTGGTTCAACCATATCAGTTTCTAGGTCAGTAGACAAGGGCGAGGATTCATCCACATCTATGTCCTCCAATACCGAGAAACGATTTTCTGTGACGAGGGACAAATCTAGGCCAGAGAGGAGGGGGCTGTCGGTTTTCAGTTGTAGGTTTTTTAAAGAGGTGACCGTTTTCATCTGTTGTTTGCAGATGTCTTTTTCCTTTTGGGCAGACTAATGAAACTCGTCCTGGTTAGTGGAAGAGATTGCAAGGGTTTGGGGGGAGGGGGGGGGGGGGGGGAGGACGTGATCATCGGGAGGGGGATCCCATCGGCTACCACGGTGGGAGAGGTAGGATCAGTTATAGCAGGCAACAAGCTGTGATTGACGATGTCGCCTGGGGGGTGAGATCTATAGTTAACAGGAGATGGCTGCAATTAGATCCTTCAGTAGAGGGAGGGGCCCCTGTTTCAAGGGGAGGGGAGGGGGGTACGGCGGGGGGGTTTGGATTGGTGGTAAGAGGGCTTGGGTCGGTGGTGGACAGATTGGGATCAGTGGTGGTAAGGCTTGGGTCGATGGTGGGAAGGTTCGGGTCGGTGGTGGGAGGGCTTGGTTCGGCGGCGGAGGGCTTGGTTCGGTGGTGGGAAGGTTTGGTTCGGTGGTGGAAGGCTTGGGTCGGTGGTGGGAGGGCTTGGGTCAGTGGTGGGAGGGTTTGGACCGGTGGTGGGAAGGTGGGGGGGTTGCTTATTCCCGGTTCGGAGGGGAGGTTGCACTTGTGGTGAATTCTCTTTTCGGGGGCAGTCATGCTTAACATGCCCAAATTGTCCGCAGCCAAAACATTTTAGAACGTTGGTGGACACGTACACTGTATATTCGTTCTGTTGATGTTTTAATTATATTATAAGGTTTAATCCTTCTGGGAATTTTTTTAAATCATAAACACTTGCCGCGGAATGAAACCACGTGCCTTAAATCGTTGTTTCGTGACCCGAAGGGAATCATGGAGATACGAGACACAATGGTACATGGTAACCGTATCGGGACAACTCTTTAATTAGTACATCGTCGGATACAAATGGGGGGCAATTTGATATCACGACTTTTATCGCTGGGCTATCTAGTGGGGAAATCATTACAAATAAATCTGGATCGATTGTCAAACCCTGTTCGACAATTTGTGGGACACAATCCACGTCGGACAAAAAAATAACGATCCGCTTGTTCATCCGCGAAGCGGCAACAACCTTGTCGATCCCGACAACACGACCGGTTGCGAGGACAACGTCCTCGACACTAACCTCACGTTCCGGAGGTACACAAAAGAACCCGTGCTTACGGGTCAGGCTCTGAAAGGCCGTAAATCGAGATAGTGCAGCTGCCATGCTGGAACAGCTGCACTTACAACCCCTCCCCAACTCGGGGAGGGTGAATATATAATACAATCTTCCCTACCCGAACTCCGGGAATGGGAAGCAATCAGACCTCTCCGATTTCCCTAACTTCGGAAAAGGGAGGCAACAAAACAAACTGAAGGAAGGATAAACGAAAGGAAAAAAAGGAAATAGAGGTTTAAGATGAAGGAGCAAACACCGATCGGGCGACGCCCAAAAACGGCGAACCCTTACCAGCGATCACCCTGTGCTCTCCGGCTCTCTCTCCCGTCTCAACGTATATGGGAATCACCAGGAAGACTCCACGAACAGGTACAAGGACACAGAGGGGGGAAAACGGGGGGGGGGGGGGGGATGGAGCAACAACACAGAGCACTCACAGGCCTCCACAAGCAGACGCCATGACAGTACAACCAGCATGCAAACGACCAGCAGGGGGCGCGAGAGAGAGAGAGAGAGAGGAGAGAGAGAGAGAGAGAGAGAGAGAGAGAGAGACCGAGAGAGAGACCGAGAGAGAGAGAGAGAGACCGAGAGAGAGACCGAGAGAGAGAGAGGGAGAGAGAGAGAGAGAGAGAGAGAGAGAGAGAGACCGAGAGAGAGAGAGAGAGAGAGAGAGAGAGAGAGAGAGAGACCGAGAGAGAGAGAGACCGAGAGAGAGAGAGAGAGAGAGAGAGACCGAGAGAGAGAGAGAGAGAGAGAGAGAGAGAGAGAGAGAGAGAGAGACCGAGAGAGAGAGAGAGAGACCGAGAAAGAGAGAGAGACCGAGAGAGAGAGAGAGACCGAGAGAGAGAGAGAGAGACCGAGAGAGAGAGAGAGACCGAGAGAGAGAGGAGAGAGAGACCGAGACAGAGACAGAGACAGAGAGAGAGAGAGAGAGAGAGAGACTTTTGTAAACCTTAAACAAGGTTAAACACAGTTAAGCATGGAGCACAAATCAACAAATCAAAAAAGGTAAAAGGTAAAAAAATTAAGACAATATAAACAATTAAAATTCCAGATCATTATTATTTATTTTGCACAACGCATTCCTAAAGCACCATTTCGGTTTAAATAGTTCCAAATTATCTCAATTTTGGGTTTTAAAAAACTCTACACGTAGCCTGGCCATAAGAACGGCCTTTAAACTACCAAAACATTGTTGGAAGCATCTGGGTTTGCAAGGAATTTGGCTTTTCTAGTTAAACTATAAATAGCTAACTTCCCCTCGGTTATTTGGAAATTTGTGAGTGCAGATTCCACCGTTATTTCAGAACTTAGCAGCAAACAAAGACTAAAAGTGCATAAAGAAAATAAATATTCATGAGACAACACAATTGTGATAGAAAAGCAAAGAGTGTGGTCGGTCAATCGCGTACAGTCATCATAGGCGTGGTATAAATCTTCGGAAGCCACAAAAATGGACACGACACTGAATTTAAAACACTAAAATGGCACGATAAAACATTGGTAGATAAAATCATATATATGAGCAATTCTCCAAAGGATATCACCAGTCCATTTTAAAATTGGTGGGACATATATGGAGAGCCATTGTGGGCGAGAGGGTCGCCCCGTAGGTAGCATTTCTCCCGATGAAGATCCAAACCTATCTTTGTGCAAGAAAGGATATAGAATAGCAAGAAAATGGAGGTACAAGCACTTTTTAATGATTTTAGAAAATGGAGAGGAAGATAAAACCACAGTTTCTGGTACTGCAGTTGAAGTATGTCTGATGTTATTACGGCGGTGCGGTTGCTGACTCTCCACACACCGCCATTTTTATTAATATGCCATTCATGCCGAACATATCGTCGAACCTGTCATATATCACAATCGCCATGCTCTACCTTTACATATTTATTCTGTGTGAAACACAAACAAGCCGATTGTTAAAATGACCATGAAATATCGAAAGCCTCGGCATCACGTCTCTTCCAACAATACGGTACGTATAGACCTTAGGCGTTATGCCTCATCTTCGGACCGCTTCAGACAAATTAAGCCCAGGTTTCTTAATACAGTAGTGTATCGTTTCAGTAGTATCGTTTTCGTAATAGTAAATATAACCATAACACTTTAATCCCAATGTCGTGAATGGAAGGTTAATGGATTGAAGCAGTGTATGGTTCATGATTAGTGATGAGCGTTGTTCGGCACTAATATTAACAAGCGTTACGCCTAGGTCCCCCCTCGGTGAAGTGATGTGAGTTGACAAAGTGGAAGACGCAAGGCGGCCATCTTGGATTTTGACGTGGGCGGCCCAATTTGCAATAGCGTTCTTCCTTATGCCTAGATACACCCACACACCAGATTAGAAGTTAGTAGTTCGTTTAGTTTTCGAGATATTTCGCTCACAAGGTTCAGATATATATATGGTGGCGGCCATTTTGGATTTTGACGTGGCGACCCAATTTTTAAAAGCGTTCTTCCTCATGCCTATATACACCCACACACCAGATTAGAAGTTGGTACTTCGCTTATTTTTCAAGATATTCCGCTCACAAGGTTCAGACATTCATGGCGTCAGACGTACATGGCGGTGGCCATCTTGGATTATGACGTGGGTTGCACCCACACACGAAATTAGAATTCGGTTCTTCGCTTATGCACGCATGCATGCACGGACGGACGGACGGACACACAGACGGAGGGGAAAACCATAGTCCCCCTTTCGCTCCACGGTGCGACGGGGGACAATAACAGAGGAAGTAAGGAATTAGCTTCGGTTTTTTTATAGTAATATCATTTTCGAAATAATGATAACGTAACGTTAATATTACAGTAAATCTGTTCGTAACACGAATCGCTTCGTAGTGACTGCAAACTTACTGGAAGTTAAAATATATCAGTTTGTGGCCGTTACGTCATTACGTCTATGATGTCATCACGACGGCTG
>NW_027617248.1:0-133117 GCF_964187855.1 Myxine glutinosa | reverse complement strand
ATTTGTGGGGCCTCCCCCCAATGGCAGCATAGTTGTAGGATTTTTGACAGTTGTGGACATATACATTCTAAATAAAAGGATTTGTGAATCATATTTTTTGAGCAAATACTCCTCCATGAGCCTCAACTTTTTAGAGAAAAAAAAGTTGAAAAACCAAGAACAAAATATTTTTTCCAAAAAAACCCAACAATGATTCATTACGTGTGTGGGATTCTTCCAACTAATAGGATTAATGATTCACATTTCTGAGCAAATACACATCTGAGCATCGACTTGGATTGAAAAAGGATATGAAAAAAAAATCTATTAAAAAATTTAATGAATTTTAAAAAACATCACACGAATACATCCGTTGGGCCTCCGAGACCCAATGGCTGCGTTTATGCAGGATTTTTGATGCCTGCATCTAAGAATCAAGAAGTACACACCTGCGTGTTTCGGAATTTGTTCAGGATGCTGGCGATGAGTCGCCTGCATGGACGTCGCCTAAATTGGTGAATCACCCTGAGTGTGAAACAACGCGTGTCCATCACCAACAGGTATACATACCACCACGTGATTGAGAGAGTCTGGTTTAGAGCACCAAGACCTACGAGCTGTGAATGCACGTCGAACGACAATGGATGAACGGACTGCACCTGTACTTGTTAGTCCCCTTCCGGTGCAAACCAGAGGGGACTATAGGTTTGCACTCCGTCCCTCCGTCTGTTTGTCCGGAACGCAAAGAACAGTTTTCCGGACTTTTTTTCGAAACGCTTAATGCCCATGATTTCAATCTTGGTACATGGTTTCCTCATGATATGTTACAGATCAAGTTCGAACTTCACGACGTTTCGATCATTTTTGACAAAGTTATGGCACTTTGAACTTTGGTAATCTCCTCAATGGTTTTTCCGGACGACAAACTGCCGGCAGGGGACATGTATTGCAGCGCAATACTCACAATGCTTGTTTAACTTTGGTTACTTTACACGACGACGTTTACTTATTAATACAGCCGTAAACTTTTACTCGAATGACGGATTGTCGGTGTTAAAGGTTTGCGGTAAAGATGCAATTTACAACATAAAACGAATGAGAACTCTTCAATGTGAAGATAAAACTCGAACTTCTTGCGCGAATCGTGGGCGATGAAAATGGAGGCAAAAAGTTTGTTTGAAAAAGTTTTCAAAGTCAGCCCGTGCGCTCCGTCGCGAAAAGAACGAGAACGGCACTTAGTAGAGGGCATAACCATATCACTACATATCATATCATAACCATATCATATCACAACCTCCACCTGGTTGGCCATATCACTCGGTGGTGAAGAATCACTTAAAAAATTAAATAATTCTCATATCCGAATCCATATTAGGATGTTCACCAAAATCGAAAAGAATCGTCCTTGTCAGACACACAACTTGTCCAACAAGTTTCATCCAAATCCATCCATAACTTTTTGAGATATCCTGCTGTGTATTGGTTTTGGCCCCATGTCGCAATGTAAAAGAATCACATGAAAAATTAAATAATTCTCATATCGGAATCCATACTCAGATCTTCACCAAAATCGAATCTATTTGTCCTTGTCACACGCATGACATGTCCACCAAGTGTCGTCCAAATCCGTCCACAACTTCTTGAGATATCCTGCGATGTATCATTTTTGGCCCTATTTTCCAATGGTCGTCTCTCGCTTAAATTTTTCACTTAAAATTTTTTAGTATAGGGATCCGAATACGGATCTTCACTAAAATGTAATCATTTCGTCCTTATCACATACATTAACTCTCTGCCAAATTTCGTCCGAATCCGTCCACATCTTTTTGAGATATTTCGTTCACAAACGGACAGACAGTGGTGAAAACAAAACCTCCATCAACCTTTGGTGGCGCAGGTAACAAACGGAAAAAGAAAGAACATCCGACTCGAAAGTTTTCTCAACAAACTCTACGGTTCTCGCAATATTTTGTGATTATTGGTTTTCATTGACATACTTGTTAACCGAAGCTTTGTATCTCGGAGAGAGTGTTCACCGCGACAGCAAGAGGAGGCAATGCATCCTCGGCGATGTGAAGTTACATCGGACTCGATGAGCACAACAAGAGAATGAGCCCGGGATGGTCCTGGTTTTATAACAAAATCCTAAATCCCGATTACAATCAGGTACAATTACACTTAATGTTGAGCAATCAACACGTGATTAAGTGTTCTTATTGAAATGTAAAGAAAACAATAATCGATGACAACACCTTTTTACATGAAACATTATCTTCAAAGAAACTTTACTGTGTGTACAGATTACATGATATAAATATTTAGTTGCCTCATGAGAGCAAGAGCAAAGGCACGTGATGGATGACGCATCACGTGATGGGGGAGGTGGTGATGAACATTTGGAAGTTTCGTCAAAGATGGAAGTGTAAAAAATAGGTTTTTGGTTTGAATTGTTCAGATCAATGTTTTGACGCTGTTTTCAAACCATGCAGAAAAATATATTTAAAAATCGATGGAGGGAAACATCGAAAAGAAAGTTCCGTTTGTTGATTGCAGGAGAGTCCGAACTTTGAGATCGAAATGAATTCGCATGGAACATTTACCTGCCATTCTTTTACCTGTCAATGAAGTTACATTCATTATAAAACATTTAATTCCGAGTCCGTTTTTCTGATTAACGGGGGTAGAAAAGATCAAGGTTTTGGATTGGGGAAGATAAGAGATGGTGGTGAACAGCCGTTTTAAAGACCTGGAGGGAGGAGTGGGATTGAAGAGAGTGAGGGAGTTTGTTCCAGAGGCGGGAGAAAAGAGGAATGAAGGAGTGAAGGTGAGCAGAGAGTCTTGATTTTGGCAGTTTAACCATAAGAGGGTTGCAGGCAGATCTTGTGCGACCTGCAGGAATATTTGGGGGACAGAGCCCAGAGAGAGCTGGGGGAGCAAGGCCGGAGAGGAGTCGGTAGAAGACAGAAAGACCACCAACCTGCCTGCGGTGAGTAAGTGAAAGGCCCTCGGAGATAGCGTCATCGCGGGAGATTCCAATGATTCTGAACGCTTTGGTTTCAACAGCGTGAAGACGAGCTAGGTGTGAGGCAGGAGCACCAGCCCAGAGGGGAGAGCAGTATTCCATTGACCTGCGGATGAAAGCCTTGTATGTGGTGAGGAGCTCAGGTGTGCCAAGGAAGGACTTCGCACGACGGAGGATGCCCAGTCGGGGACTGGCTTTAGAGGCCAGCTTGGAAATGTGGTTTTCCCAGGAAAGATCATGGCAGATAGTGAGACCCAAAAGCTTGAGTGACAGAACTTCTTGGAGAGGATTATTCAGAAAGTAGATGGGAGGGTTGTCCAGTCAGTCTTTTCGGAGAGACATCGTAAGAGTGTGAGATTTGTCAGGATTGAAGGACATGTTCCACTTGTTTGCCCAGTCTGTGATTTTGTCCAGGTCTGCAGAGAGTGAGGAGGCTGCAGACTGCCGATCTGAGGGATGAGGAATGGAGCGGCAGAGAGTGGAGTCATCAGCAAAGAGATAGAGAGGTTTTTCAAGAGAGTCAGAGAGATCATTGATGAAGACCAGAAAAAGCACAGGGCCCAGAACACTGCCTTGGGGAACTCCAGCCTGAACAGGAAGAGGAGATGAGAGAAACCCATTCAGGGCCACACGTTGACTACGACGAGAGACGAAGTCCGCCAGCCATGCGTGGAGATTTCCATGGATACCAAAGGAGGAGGGTTTGGTGAGCAGAGCGGGGTGCCAGACTGTATCGAAGGCACGTGATATGTCAAGGGAGACAGCTCTAATTTCCTGTTTGGCATTGAGGACCACCATCCATTGTTGAGACAGCAGAAGCAGCATGTCCAGAGTAGTGTGACCTCGTCTGAAACCAAATTGATGATCAGAGATCAAGCCATTGCAGTAGAGGAAAGATTTCATATCTGAAGCAATGATGGATTCCATGACTTTGCTGATAATTGGGAGAAGGCTGATTGGTCTGTAGTTGCTAGGATCTGTTTTTGCACCTTTTTTGTGCAAAGCTGTGATGTTGGCTGATTTCCAAGCAGATGGCAGTTGACCTTGAGCAAAAGAGAGGGTGAAGAGAACAGAGAGAGGGAGTGAAAGAGCGGAAGAACAGGATTTTAGGACACGTGGGCTGATGCCGTCAGGTACAGTTGCAGAATCAGAGTCGAGGGTTGACAGAAACTTTCCGCCTTGTCAGGAGGAAAGGACACGGTGTCCAGGAGGAGCTGGGTACGACTGGGTACGGTGGGTACAGAGAGGGATGGGTTTGGGACACAAGATTTAGAGGCAAACACAGAGTTGAGGCATTCAGCTTTTTCACGTGCGGAGTCAGCTGTGTAGCCGTTTGAGGTAAGGGAGGGGATGGAGGGGGAACAAACACCAGAAACAGATTTGACCAGACGCCACCAGGATTTGGAAGAGGGAGACCGATAAGAGAGTTCGGTCTTGAGAATGGAGAGATATTGTTTCCTGGCTCTCCTGAGGGTGGACACACACTTGTTTCGGGCTTTGTGAAAGGAAATGAGATTTCCTTCCGTTGGATTTGCTTTCCAGGAGACGAAGGCAAGTTGTTTCTGGGCAACAGACTCACCACAAGAATCCGTGTACCATGGACGGGAGGAAGGGTATGACAACTGAAGACGAGATGGGATAAATCTGTGCATGAGAGAGAGCAATTTACTTTGGAAGAATTCCCAGGATGAGTTGATGTCAGAGGTGGTAGAGATGGGAGACCAGTCCAGATGATTGCCATTTCGTGAAGATCGTGCCATTTCACCTGAGTGAAATGCCAGACTCGTCGACGCTGAGCAGGATCCCTGAGAATGGTCAGAGAGATGTCCACTTTAACAAACACATGATCAGATGAGCCAATTGGAGCAGAAGAAGAGCAGCAGACATTTTCAGGGAAGTTATTCATAACCAAGTCCAGAAGAGAAGATGCTCCATTGACTGAGATCCGGGTCGGGAAATTGACAGATTGTGTCAGTCCCAGTGAGTCGCAGAAGTCCTTTGCTGAGGAGCCATGCCTGGTGAGAGCGGTACCCACACCCAGCCAACTGGCATGGTGACAATTGAAATCACCACATATGAGGAAGAGAGAGTTAGGATGAGTAGACAGAAGTTGGTCCATATTATCAGACAGCGAGATGTAGATGGAGTGATCACTGTTTGGTGGACGGTACAACACACATATGAACAAGAGGGGGGAGCGAAGGGGAAGCCATAGCCAGAGGTATTCCTGAAGGTGGGGTGGAGAGAGTGCAGTGCAGGGCGAGTTAGGAAGAGAGTTTTTGATAAAGATAGCAACCCCACCTCCAGGACGAGGCTGAGGTCTATCATACCGGAGGAGGGAGTAACCCGGGAGAGATACTAAGGAATCAGAGACATCATGAAGGAGGAAAGTTTCTGTTAAGCAGATCACGTCTGGTTTGACAGAAGCAACCTGCATGGAGAGATCAGTTGAGTTTGAACGAAGGCCACAGATGTTTAAGGTCCATACCATTAATGAAGAGGAAGGGGGAGCATCGGATACAGAACAGGGGGGAGGAGGGGTAGGGTAAGATGTGGAAGAGGTGGAAGAGATAGGGAGAGCTGTTGAAGGTGTGTCAGAGATTTCAGAATAGCTCGGAGAAAGGGAAGGATGGGGCGGACAAAAGGTTTGATGGTGATTGGGTGAGCCACAATGAGGTGTTATTTGAGGAGGGGGAAGAGCGAGGCAGAAGGTTGGGGGAGATGGAGGTGAGAGTTTGAAGGGGGAAGAAGCGGGGAGGACGCTTTGAGGAGGGGGAGTGAGAGGGGGGGAATTGAGAAGCAATGAGGGTGGGGAGATTTGAAGGGGAGGGGTGAGGGGGGAGTTTGGGAGGGAAGGGACAAGGGGAGGGATTTGAAAGGGATGGGATATGGGGGAGATTTGGAGGGGAGGGGTGAGGCAGGAGTCTAGGAGGGGAGGGGCGAGGGGGCGTCTTGGCGGGGAGGGGTGAGGGGGTAGTTTAGGAGGGAGGGGGCAAGGGGGGAGATTTGAAAGGGATGGGTGATGGGGAAGATTTGGAGGGGAGGGGTGATGGGGAAGATTTGGATGGGAGGGGTTATGGGGAAGATTTGGAGGGGAGGGGTGAGATTGGATTTTAGAAAGAGTAGGCCTACGATTAATGGGAAACGAACATTTATTGCAAAATGGGTTTTTTGTGACCTTTGAGTCAAAAATACGTTTAAGGACGCTGGAGGGAGGATGGAGTGCAGGAGAGTTTAGGGAATGTAGAAAAGAGGCACTCTAAGAGATGGAATTTTTTTTTGGGATGAATAGATTTGGTGAACAAGTCGAAAGCAGCCTTTTAAAGAAGAAGAAGAAAAAGGTGTTATAATATACGATGGAATACAGAACTTGAGGGTAAAGTGTAAACATTTTAAGGTTAATAACAGTGAACGTTAACAGTGAACAGTAATAACAGTAATAACAGTAATAACTGTTATTACAGTAACAGTAATAACAGTAAACGTCGTTCGAAGAACGAACGAACGAATAAGAACGAATAAACGAATGAGAACAAAGAATAAGAACAGAGAAGGAAATGTTTTTTTTGTTTTTTTTTTAGTTGATTTTAAACAAGGAAGTAGGCTATGGGGTTAAAAGACTGGGAAAAGCAGAGAACGAAAGTTATTGGAGCACAAACGACGGACTGCTGAGAGGAAAACAAAGCCTCAAGGTTGGACACTGTACAAGGCCTCAAAAGACACGACACGAATTAACACGATTTTCTATACAGGTATGAAAGATTTGCACCGAAAATCTTCCTCGGGACACACGATACGTACAACACTATAAAATAAATACAGTTATCACGAAAATACAAATGGGAACAATTACTTAACTTCGCGTTCGATGGAGAGCATAGACAGCTGCGAATAAATGAAACCTCGCCGGCCATGGAATCATGGAATCATTTTGTTTAACAAAATTTAATTTAAAATTTTGACTCAGCAAAGTAGCCACCTTTTGCAGATATAACCGCCGAACACACTCGTGGCATTCTTTTTACGATGGAAATCAAATATTGTTCGGGAAGTTCTTCCCAACACTGTTGCAGAAGTTCCCACAAATGTGTTGCACTTGGAGGTTGCTTTGCTTTCACCCTTCTGTCCAGTTCATTCCAAACCAGCTCGATGGGGTGTAAGTCTGGAGACTGTGCTGGCCATTCCCTGATTTGAAGCCTACTGTCTTGTTATTTTCCTCGAAGGTAGTGTTGACATAGCCTGGAGGTGTGTTCAGGGTCATTATCTTGCTGTAGGATGAACCCCGTGACCAACAAGGCATATACCAGAGGGTATTGCATGGTGCTGCAAAATGCTGTTGTAGCCCTTTTGGTTCAGGGTGCCAGTCACTCTGTGCAAGTCGCCGACTGCATCCAGCAAAAGAGCCCCAGACCATCACGCTTCCTCCTCATGTTTGACAGTTGGTGTCACACACTGATGAACCATCCTTTCGCCTACTCGACGGCGTACACAAACCCTGCGTGATGAACCAAAGATTTCAAATTTTGATTCATCAGTCCATAAGACCTTCTTCCAGTTTTCAGTTGTCCACTGGCGGTGCTTCATGGCCCAGGCAAGCCTGTTTTCCTTATTTTGCCATCTTAGCAATGGCTTTCTTACTGCCACTTGACCTGTCAAACCTTCAGCTCGAAGTCTTCTCTTCACAGTTGAAACTGAGACTTGCTTACTTCAACCAGTGTTAAGCTGTGCTTGAAGCTGTTGTCCTGTGAGCCGCCAATCACGCAAGCTGTTGACTCTCAGAAACTTGTCTTCTGATTCTGTTGTGGCTTTGGGTCTGCCAGACCTCTTCCTGTCAGAGTTTCCTCCAGTTTCCAATATACTACTTCCTGCAGTGCAATATTGTCCAAATAATGGTTCAGAGGGTGTAATAACAGTCTGTTCCAATACTGCTTTTGTACAGACAGGGGGTTTGCAATCAATTGATATTTGCAGTGAGGTTGGGACACATGTAGGAATTGTTTGCATCAACTTTCAAGGCTTAATTTACTTACATTGCTGCAGAACAGCTGTAAGTTGTTAACCCATTACTTGTTCCCTGAATAAAGTCTTTTTTTTTTTTTACAATATAACAGTAAACTGTTAACAGTACATATAACAGTAATTTTACAATATAACATTAATTTACATTAATTTCCCGTTTTAGCGAACCTAAACTTTTAAAACCTCGTGCAGTTTACTGCTTACCTTTGTACCATTTCAGGTTA
This sequence comes from Myxine glutinosa, assembly GCF_964187855.1. Taxonomy (NCBI): domain Eukaryota; kingdom Metazoa; phylum Chordata; class Myxini; order Myxiniformes; family Myxinidae; genus Myxine; species Myxine glutinosa. The sequence continues at coordinate 124,873 of NW_027617248.1, read as the reverse complement.
TTCACTGGACATTAAACTGCGTAAAGTTCAATGAAAACTGGAAAAATTGAGGTGTTCTAAAACTTTTGACCGGTAGTGTAGGGGTTCTGCGTGGTGGATCGACATGTGGTGGGACATTTGGTTCCACAACAAGCTTATGCATTGTATGAAATTCACCGATGCGGTCAAATTATTGTGCGTATGCATCCATAAGATCCTTCACACTGTTTTAAACCAGTGGTTGGTCACTGTTCACTGAACAATGCAACGTAACAACGTGTAGATTCTCACACGATAGGGAGGCCCAGAACTGCAGGACCACTGACATCAACAAACAAACAAACGTGTGCTGGTCCACGGTGATCCCTTGTAACTGCAGGCCACATCTTCAGGGCCAAAACACTTGATGTGGGTTCCATTGTATGCAGTTAAGACACTCTTTGCTGTCTGAAGAGTGCCAATCTGACTCTGACACTGACTGAGACACTCTGAAGAGTGTCTGAAGAGTTCATAATTTGAATTCAGCATTTCAGGAAACATGTGTCGAAAGGTGCGAATGGGCAACGTGTTTCCTTGTGCACCTGTGTCCACCTTCAGCTTAAGATAATGAATACCCGGCCTGTTGCATAGACTGACATGGAGTGTTGTGTAAACCTCATTACTTTGACCAGGTGTATCAATCGAATCAAAAGTCAATGAATCAAACTGTGATGCAAGGTCATCAGGGTCATCGGTGTTGTGCTGACGCCTGTGTTGCTATTCCATTATAGGTGCGTCATACACTGCTTCGTGTTGTGCACTGGCATGGTGAACACTATGAGTGTTAGGAAACCGCGAATACCTTATGCATGGGAGTTGTCCTGGAACTCGAGGGTCTGGTGTACCTTCTTGGTCAATGCTGTGAAGATCAACATGAGCATGTAATTTCCGGGGGTTCCAGCGAGAATTCCGGCGAGCATTACCTGGAGGATCATAGTTGTTGGGTGCAAAGCTTCTCAATGTTTGGTGTCTGTGGGCATTCAATGAGAGGTTGGGTCACGGTTGTTGAAACTTGGAGGTAAGACAGAACTTGGCCCAATGACCGAGTTTAGCACACAATCTGCATGTGTCTTTGTGAGCAGGACATTGGTTACGTGTTGGAGGGTGTAAGGTACCACAGTTTTTGCACTTACTGAGTCTCGGGCCAACAGTGGAGATGTTTACGTTGTCGGTTGCTTTGTTAGCAAAATCACTCATATTATGCAGCTGTTTGATGAATGTGGCCGACGCCTCGTATGTGCGCCCCAGTTTCAAGGCCTCGTGAAGAGTAAAGGTCTTAGGTTTTGTCAGAAGCTCTTTCTGAAAGTCGGACATTTGGGTACTTGCAATGATCTGTTCTATCAAGCGGTCATCCTCTTCTTGTTTGGAGCTGAAATCACACTTCTGAGATTGAAGTTTGCACCGGCTGATGAAGGCATCCAGCCACTCACCGAGATTCTGTCAGCAGTAACGAAGCTCCAGTCGACAGATCCTGAAGTTATCCGAGGGTTCCATTTGTTCCAGGAAGCAATTGAAAATATGTGCGGGTTGCTGCCGCTGTTTGTCGGTTAAAGTCCATGTGTTGTACCGGTTGAGGCCTTCCTCTCCCACTTGAAGCAGGATCAGTGGCACCTGGTTGTTCTCTGTAATGCCTCAATCTTGAAAGTACAGCTCCAATTGCTGCCTAAACATCTTAAAGGCCGCCGCTGTGTTAAGCGCGGTCCAATCCATGCACGGCGTTCCCGCCAGGTCCGCCATTGTGAACGGCTGCTGCGAGGTCAACGAGGAATGAGCCGATTATAAGAGGCACGAGAAACACTGGCTCTTTGCCTCGATGAGCTCGAATATGCATCGTAAAACCGCTGCCACCATGTAAAGTTCCGATGTAGAATAGACCACGAGGTGATGTCAAAGAGAACAATCACTTATTGCAACACCCGGAATCATGTTCATGTCGACGACCCCGAACACACTGATCACACTTTTTTTTACATATTACCATTTTTCCTAAACACCTCTTTTCCTCTCACCCTGTTCTTTACGAACCTAACACCTATCTTTAATGTTGTTCATTAGACCACTCAAACAATGATCCTTCTACCCTTATGAACCTCTATTTCTCCCACCCTAATCTTTACGAACCTTTTCGCTATAGCACCTATCCTCAATGTTGTTCATTAGACCACTCAAACACTACAAATATTTGTTTCCCCTTATGAACCTGTGATCCTTCTGGCCTTATTGACCTATAATCCTTCTTCTACGATTGACACTTATACACTGGTGGATCATCTTTGACCCACTCAAACATCGATCCTGCAAATATTTGTTTATGTGTGGGAAACAATTTAATTCTCTTACCACTCTCTTCACCATCTAATATATTAACAAATTATATGTTTGAGTTTGTATCTTTTTCAAGATATTTTAACTGAGCTGAGATAAAATGATAAACCTCCCTCAATGTTGTTGTTTGAGTGCCTCCTGTGCCACACACTTTTTGGTAGGCTCTGCCCACCTTTTGTTAAGCCCCGCCCACTTTTTGGTAAGCACCGCCCACTTTTTACTAAGCCCCGCCCACTTTTTGTTAAACACCATCCACTTTTGTTAAGTCCCGCCCACTTTTTGCTAAGCCCCACCCACTTTGTTAAGTCCCACCCACTTTATAAACTCTGCCATTGTATCATTTTCAGTTAAGACGTTACATCATTTTCAGGGAATTTCCATCACATCATTTCCAATTAAGACATGCCCAGGGAATTTCCACAGAAAATGACACACCCAGTCCTTCTTATAAAAGGCACCGACCACACAGGCTTTTTCAAACACGCTTTCTGCTTCACTTGAGAATGGACTACTGTGCTGAAATGGAATGGGATAACTTTGCCATTCCTTGGAGTCCTGCTACCTGTATGGAGCTCAACCTTCTGATTGATGAACTGGACTCGAACCTCTTATCAATGGAGGTAAGTTTATTTATTTATTTATTTAATTTTTTGTTTTGTTTTGGGTGAGACTCGTGTAAGAGTTAACAAAGTTTATTTTAATATTCATGGAGCTTGATTTATACAAATATAAATATTGTATTAAATTAATACATTGTTATTTTCTCTCACAGGAAATTGTATCTGAGATACGAAATGAAAATTCTACTTTTAACACAACTTGGGATGAAGTTATTTTTTTGTTTGAAGACATTTTGAACAACCAAGACCCACAGAACGAGTTCTACCTTGATGACCCAGCCAAAGATTTATACCTTGGAGATCCACAAAATCCTGAAAAAGAGTTTTACCATGATGATACTTATTGTGAGTTATCAAAACAAAACCCACTGAACAAGTTCTACCTTGATGAGCCAGAATACAAGTCATACATTGGAGACCCACAAATTTCTGAAAATTGGGAAAGGGGAGTTCTCCCTGATGGTCCGCAGTTATACTATGTGAGACACATCATAGAAACCCTAAAAAATTGGGAAACGGGAATTCTCCCTGATGGTCCGCAGTTATACTATGTGAGACACATCACAGAAACCCTAAAAAATTGGGAAAGGGAAGTTTTCCCTGATGGTTCGCAGTTATACTATGTGTGACTTATCACGGAAACCCCCAATATTTCTGAAAATTGTGGTTCTACCTTGGAGACTTGGAAATATGGTTATATTTTCGGAGACTCGGATTGGGGGTTTTGTTTTGATGACTCGGAATGTGATACCTATCTTGGAGGCTCAACAGGAATGTGGTTATACCTTGGGAACTTGGAAAGTTGGTTTTATTTTGGAGACTCTACCTGTGGGGTCCATCTTGGAGACTCTTTGGATTCTAAAGCAATGAACAATGTTCTTTGTTTAATGACGCTCGATTTAAGCAATATCAAGAAAGTTCGAGGAAGAAAATGCTGGAAAATTCTTTCTTCCCATTTCTACTTCTTCAAACTTGAAAGCCTTGAAAGACAGAATTGGAGGAAGAGAAAGAAAAAAAAAGAAATACGTATTTTAAAAAAAGAAGAAAAAAAAGATTATGTTAGGGTTAGGGTGGGATTTTGAATGTGAGGGTTAGGGATGGGGTTGGGTTAGGGATTAGGGTTGGGTTAGGGTGGGATTTTGAATGTGAGGGTTAGGGTTGGGGTTGGGTTAAGGATGGGTAGGGTTAGGGATGGGTTGGGTTAGGGATGGGTTGGGTTAGGAATGGGTTGGGTTAGGGATGGGGTTGGGTTAGGGATGGGTTGGGTTAGGGTGGGATTTTGAATGTAAGGGTTAGGGTTGGGGTTGAGTTAGGGATGGGGCTGGGATTTTGAATGTGAGGGTTAGGGACGGGTTGGGTTAGGGATGGGGTTGGGTTAGGGCTGGGTTGGGTTAGGGATGGGGTTGGGTTAGAGATGGGGTTGGGTTAGGGATGGGGTTGGGATAGGGTTGGGTTAGGGGTGGGATTGGGTTAGGGATGGGGTTGGGTTAGGGATGGGTTAGGGATGGGGTTGGGTTAGGGATGGGGTTGGGTTAGGGATGGGGTTGGGTTAGGGATGGGTTGGGTTAGGGATGGGGTTGGGTTATGGTTAGGGTTTGTATATTATTATGACTCACTCACACATACACACACACAAAAGTTAAGCCCCAACTGTAAAGTTGAGGGATTCTGTGTTTGGGGTTCACAGATCTCAAGAACGTATCCCCATTGTACACACAAAAGTTAAGCCCCAACTGAAAAGTTGAGGGATTCTGTGTTTGGGGTTCACAGATCTCAAGAACGTATCCCCATTACATTTTATTTATTTATTTATTATTTTCAAGGGTATTATCTGCTTACTTGTGTTTTTTGTAATTCTTGTGAGTAAAATGAACCCAAGATTTCTTCCCCATTCATATCATATAATTTGTAAGTCCAAGGGACTGTATCTATTACATCAACAATTTTAAATAATTCATTAGTCCATCTCTTTGTCTAACCTTTCTCAAAATGGCTTTTCCATCTGTATATTCTTACAATATCACCAACTTTGAACTTGGGCTTTCTCAAATTAATCTCCTTTTCATATTCTAATTTTGTAAATGTTTCCGATGGTTTTGATTTTGTTGATGAATGAGCTGTATTATTGTAATTATCTGCAATATTCTGAATTAAATATACCCATTGTTGAGAACCGAGTTGTGTGAATTTTTTATATAATCCCTCTTTCAAAGTGCGATTAAAACGCTCAATAACAACTGCCTTTCCTTCATTAAAGGTGCTGTATAATTTAATACGCTCCCCCTTCAGAAATTTCATAAATATTTTGCTATAGAACTCTGTTCCCTCGTCAGTCCATAACTTCTTTGGTTTTCTTTTACTTTTACTAAATATTCTACTGAAAGCTAACATAAGAGTATTACCCCTTTAGTTTTTCAAAGGAACAACACAGGCAAATCTACTCCTCAAATCAATAACGGTTAAAGCATACCTGTATCCCCTATCATTATTCAATTCAATTAAATCAGCGGACCATATGTGGTCAGTGTCTTTGGAATAAACCTTCCTTCTTTTAAACTTTGTGATTATAGGTTTATGTAATTCATTAGCCAAAAGCTCCTCAGTCTTGATTACATCATCAGAGCCTAATAGTTTTTTGAGGGTGAATAACCAAGACCAAGTTTCAATTTAGCACTTATCAATTTTTTCACAATAAACCTATCAACTTTCTCTCTCAACGTAGGATTTTGTATCAAAGACAAATTATACAACATTTCTCTGTCTGCTTCATGTTTTTCATCCAATGTAGTGATATTCCCAGAAGCAATATCATGCTTCATACACACTTCATCAACCCTATTTATAGGTTTAGACCAAGGTTTAGGATTGTCAGCCTCATCTAATGTTTTATCCAAGTTTGTTCCTGGACCACAGAGAGAATACCCTGGAAGGTGTAATTCCCCTGGAATTCCAGTTGTTGTAAATTTACTTCCTGACAGAAACTTTTGTATGTCTCCTCCACTTTTAGGAGAGATGAATTGGCACTTTTTAGAGCCACACACTTGACATATTCCTTTTTGATAAACTCTTTTATTTTTAGCTTTTAAAGCTTGGGTTAGGGTTGTTAGGGTTAGGGTTAGGGTTATGGTTCCAATCCAAAGATACCAATAATAAGAGATATTTTTAGATTTAGTTTTCTTTTTACATTTGAGACAATAACTCATATTTATTTATCAGAAAAATTCCGACAGAGTATCAAAACCTTTTTGGTTTTTAACATATACATTTCAATCTTTATTTTTAAAACAAAGAATCCTAAGGAATGCCTTCACTCCCTCCTCCATTTATTTACAAATAAAACTAACTAAAGTCAATAACACCAACATCATCAACCACATAATCTTTGTCTTCTTCATGTAAATCTCCTCGCTGAACTCATCTCAACCATTTTTAAAATCATTATCTTAGTAAGAGTCGTTAATTCTTTATTTTCCTCTTCGGTGCATTGAGATTGATTTATTTGCTGTAATACACTCAATCTTTTACGAATCTCACTGATTTACATCTTTTTTTATTTTTCCTCCCTCTCTCTTTGCTCCCTCTCCTCCTTCTCTCTTTTCTCCCTTTCCTCCCTCTCCTCCTTCTCCTTTTTCTCCCTCTCCTCCTTCTCCTTTTTCTCCCTCTCCTCCTTCTCCTTTTTCTCCCTTTCCTCCCTCTCCTCCTTCTCCTTTTTCTCCCTTTTCTCCTTCTCCTTTTTCTCCCTTTCCTCCTTCTCCTTTTTCTCCCTTTCCTCCTTCTCCTTTTTCTCTCTTTCCTCCTTCTCCTCAACTCCTTCCTCATCCCTTGCTACCCTTGAGTTTGAGCCCCAAAGAATATTATACATATACTCATCTGGATTTTGAGATATTCTTGTATCTATAATTATTTTTCTCATAATAGGATACCAATAAGATTTGTTGATGATTTCTAAAAGAGTTTTATATTTCATAACTTTGAGAAGTTCACTTTTATTTAATATTTTAAACAAGTCTCGATTTGTGGGTTTAGCAATATCAGTATAAGGCCAGTTTTTTATGACAAAATTCCCATGTATATGCTCCAAATCATAAGGTATGTAATACCGAGCACCCTTTTCTTGTAGGTATCCTTGAATACAAAAATTATAATTTTCTTGTAGTCTTCTTCCTGCCATTTATGTATCAGAAATATATGTGAGATTAATATTATGACAGGTAATACCACCCCATCTTCCCACTACCAAATCGGTTTGTATTCCTCGGCTTTCTCTCCTTATCTCATTACCTTCCTTCTTTGTCATGCTAACCATCGCTATACTATCATATATTTTTCTTTTCTTAAAATCATGTATTTGTTGTTTACTAATTGTACTTCCACATAAATCCTTATCCTCACCAAGCGGATAATATTCTTCTTTACGAGACTGTTTCAAATCATGTCGGTCTTCTAAATTTATTGAAAAAGACCAATTATACCCTAAATCAGGCATATCATACCCCCATTTATTAATTCGCATGTTAACTATATGTCCTTCTTTATAAAATTCAATTGTAAGCAGGTAGTTAAATTGAATGAGGAAAGGTGTATGGTCAGTATAACCAGGTGTTGTGGTTGTAAATTTTACTTGTTTAACAAAACGTGCTGTTTTCTTTAAAGATATATATTGTGATAAATTACTGAATCTAATTAAGTCATTCGCATCTGTAGGGTTTGGATAATTGATTAATTTATAAGTATTCTTCATATTAATATTTTTACTTATACTATATTGTTGTTGTTAAGCCTGTGCCTTTGTATAATAATTTGATAAATCAATATCCTGAGAGGATTCTCCAAAGATAGAACCATCTTTTCTGACATAAGTCATTTATATTAGATTAAAAATGACATCATAAAAATTTTCATTATTGTTGAGTTGAAATAATACATATAAACATAATTGGCCACAACATTTAGAATTAATTTCTTGAACTTGAAATGTTTGATAAACACCATTCTGTAAGAATTGTATTACTTCAACAGGTGGTGGCATACCATAACTATCAAAATAATATTTATCCTGACTATTATGAATACAAACCCAATGAGAACTATTCTGTGTGTCTAAATTAATAATAATATTCTTTGTATTCTTGGACAACTTTGTTGATTCATCTCTCATACAAATAACCACATTATCAATTTTTAGTTTTTTTACAATATTTAGTAAGTTTTATATTTGACGTTGTATTCTTTCCAAATTGTTTAAACCATTTATCCATTTATTTATGAGAAAGATACAATCCATTACCCCGTTTAGTTAGTTTAACACCCGCTTGAGCGATAGAGGAAAGCATATCTCCAACTAACAATCTAGCTTTATCAGGTAGACTCAAGTTTTTGAGCAAAATCTACAATTACACATCTTCCACTAATTTGTTTCTCCAACTCCTTGTTATGTCTTTCCAACTCTTTTTGAGCTTTTAGTTGTGCCTTCCTTTCGTTAGCAGTTTTTACCACTGCTGAAATACCACCAGTCAATGCTCCCGCCGCACTTAAACCAGCAAATAAAGGAATTAGAAATGGGAGAAATCCTCCACTCGTTTCCCTTGTTCAATATTTCTTCAACATAGGTTTTGTCATTTTAATTTTAAGTGATCCAGCATCATTTAGTGTTTTACCTGCTCTCTTGTGAGTAAAACATCAATTCTTACTGCTCCTTTTCTTTGAATTGTATTAACATTAATAATACAAGGCTTTTGATTTTGAATACAAGATGTTAATTTATTAAGATTGATTTGATTAACATATACCGGTTCTTTCCTACTCATTTATTTATGAGAAAAAAACCTATGTGATATTAATCATAACACCATTATCTGTATTAATCTGTAATTCTGTTCCCTCCAAAAGTAAACAATAAGCATCAACTTCTTCATTCTCTCCTCATTCAATGTAAAGAGAAGTATCCACTCTATTAGACTTTATAGTTTCCTTTTGAGAACTCAGGTCAATTTGGCATTGTATAAAGTTTTTGAAACGCAACCATATCCAAAATAGGATCATTATTACCGTTGCATTCACACACCTTTTGGTAAGACTTGTCGGCTTCCGCATAATCATTTTTTTCCCAATCAATTTCCAATCTATCTCGTGGATAAAATGTGCCATCAAGAGAAACCTGAAGTTGTTTCACCTTAGCATTATCACTCAGCGCATTATTCTTATCCGTACCCTCCTCTCCATCTGGTTTTTAAAAAATGAGCCATAGGTATTGTAGAAGTGTTCTACCTCCTTAATGATAAAAGGAAGACTCCACTTGTGTTCTTTTAGTAGTGTTTATTAAACTTTAAGGGGAAGGGGGAATGTACTGACTCAAGATAATCACCGTACTAAGAAACGAGCTGAACTGTTAACGAAGCCTCGTTCAGCCGGTTGTGGCATGGCACAATCTTCTGATCTGTCGATCTTCTCCTTCACTCCTGGCCAGCGCAACTCTCTTTTAAAAGTCCCACTTTCCTTATATTTATCAATGTTCACTTCCATATATGGTATGGAATTTAAGACTCCGAACAGACTCTCCCGGCTCAGACAGTGGAACAGTCTGGGTTCTATCAAGGAGAATTCTAAGGGCCATTTTAGACAGTTATTATCAGTTGAAATAATAAAACACCTTTATCTGTTCTCAAAGGTCACTCCTTCCTGACCCCTCGGAAACAAGAATGTTCCAAGCTTTATTTCAAGGAAAAACACATTTTAACAAGAGGGGAGAATATAAATAATTATATATATGCCTCCACAATTCCTCATTTTTTTTCTTTTTGTTTATATTAATCATTAATCTAAACATCAACCTTTTAATATTCGACCCACAAATGGTAATCCAATTTTCCCATTCATTAAGGCATACCCCGTCATTCTGGAAGAATATGATCACAACACATTTCTCTTTCCATATTCATTTGCATAAAGCATACAACACTTCACCTTTACCAAAACACAATAATTTCAGTTCACCATCTATATATATAAAACACAGTTTGTGTGTGTGTGTGTGTGTGTGTGTGTAATGTTACCGATAGACTCCTAAACGGAGAGGCTTACGTGCTTGATATTTGGCATAGACATGGCCATTGAGCCTGGGACGAACATGGCCGCACTCAAAATATTTGACGATCCACATTTTTTATTCATATTTACCTCAGCGCATTTCAGCGCACGGAATCAATGGAAGCAGAGCAGGTGGGCGCTGATTCGCTCAGAGCGATCACGTGATGATGCTATGACGCTATGAATGCTATGACACTATGATGCTATGAAAAAAAAAATCGCTATTACGCTATGAAACGCAATGACGCTATGAACGATATGACGCTATGACGCTATGAAATGCTATGAAGCTATGAACGATATGACGCTATGAAAAAAAAAATCGCTATGAAACGCTATTAACGTGATGATGCTATGACGCTATGAAACGCTATGAACGCTATGAACGATATGACGCTATGACGCTATGAAAAAAAAAATCGCCATGATGCTATGAAACGCTATGAACGATATGAACGCTATGAACGCTATGACGCTATGAAAAAAAAAATTGCTATGACGCTATGAAACGCTATTAACGCTATGACGCTATGAACGCCATGACGCTATGACGCTATGAAAAAAAAAATCGCTCGCTTTACCAAGGGGCTCGCTCTCCCCCCGTTCCCCTCCCCTCCCCCTCCCCTTCCCCGCCCGGCAATGCCGGGTACTTCTGCGAGGTTAAAATAATAAAAACATCTGCAACATTGGCAATACGTTTGCTTTGACACAAATGTTGACTTTTTTATTGAAAAGAAGGGGGTGATCACTTGTGTTTGAAATTCAAGTATGAAACATTTTCTTCTGATGTCTTCATGGCACCTACACTATTTTGCGTAGGATTTTCTGCTGTTGTGATAGCTGGGCAGAGTCACAAACTGACCCTGCTTTTGCATGTAACATTCTTGTCACTCTTGCTGTGAGCCAAAGTAGATTTGAACAAGGCCTTCATCCAATTGTCATTGACTTGCCTCCTCACTCATCATGAGTATGGAGCAAGTGTTGATGTGATGTTGGTTGACCAGCAAGATGTGGAACAGGGATGCCGGATGCATCCGCAATGATGATGTTGGGACCATGGTACTCAAGTTGTCCATGGTCCATACCAGGAGCACCCAGCAGAATCGTGCACAGCTGTTGTGAAGAAAAGGCACAGCCGTTCGTTTGTAGCTCCATGCTGGCTCCCGGGAAAAACCACTTTTCGCACTTGTGTTGGTGCAGGAAACCACTTTTGCACTTGTATTAGTGTGAAAAAACCACTTTTTGCACTTGTGATAGTGTTGAAAAACCACTTTTCGCACTTGTGTTAGTGTTGAAAAACCACTTTTCGCACATGTGTTGGTGCAGGAAACGACTTTTGCACTTGTATTAGTGTGGAAAACCACTTTTCGCACTTGTGTTAGTGTTGAAAAACCACTTTTCGCACTTGTGTTAGTGTTGAAAAACCACTTTTCACACTTGTGTTGGTGCAGGAAACCACTTTTGCACTTGTATTAGTGTGGAAAAAACACTTTTTGCACTTGCGATAGTGTTGAAAAACCACTTTTCGCACTTGTGTTAGTGTTGAAAAACCACTTTTCGCACTTGTGTTAGTGTTGAAAAACCACTTTTCGCACTTGTGTTGGTGCAGGAAACCACTTTTGCACTTGTATTAGTGTGGAAAAAACACTTTTCGCACTTGTGTTAGTGTTGAAAAACCACTTTTCGCACTTGTGTTAGTATTGAAAAACCACTTTTCGCACTTGTGTTGGTGCAGGAAACCACTTTTGCACTTGTATTAGTGTGGAAAAAACACTTTTTGCACTTGTGATAGTGTTGAAAAACCACTTTTCGCACTTGTGTTAGGGTTGAAAAACCACTTTTCGCACTTGTGTTGGTGCAGGAAACCACTTTTCGCACTTGTGTTGGTGCAGGAAACCACTTTTGCACTTGTATTAGTGTGGAAAAACCACTTTTCACACTTGTGTTAGTGTTGAAAAACCACTTTTCGCACTTGTGTTAGTGTTGAAAAACCACTTTTCGCACTTGTGTTGGTGCAGGAAACCACTTTTGCACTTGTATTAGTGTGGAAAAACCACTTTCCGCACTTGTGTTAGTGTTGAAAAACCACTTTTCGCACTTGTGTTAGTGTTGAAAAACCACTTTTCGCACTTGTGTTAGTGTTGAAAAACCACTTTTCGCACTTGTGTTGGTGCAGGAAACCACTTTTGCACTTGTATTAGTGTGGAAAAAACACTTTTTACACATGTGATAGTGTTGAAAAACCACTTTTCGCACTTGTGTTAGTGTTGAAAAACCACTTTTCGCACCTGTGTTAGTGTTGAAAAACCACTTTTCGCACTTGTGTTGGTGCAGGAAACCACTTTTGCACTTGTATTAGTGTGGAAAAAACACTTTTTGCACTTGCGTTAGTGTTGAAAAACCACTTTTCGCACTTGTGTTAGTATTGAAAAACCACTTTTCGCACTTGTGTTAGTGTTGAAAACCCACTTTTCGCACTTGTGTTGGTGCAGGAAACCACTTTTGCACTTGTATTAGTGTGGAAAAAACACTTTTTGCACTTGTGATAGTGTTGAAAAACCACTTTTCGCACTTGTGTTGGTGCAGGAAACCACTTTTGCACTTGTATTAGTGTTGAAAAAACACTTTTCGCACTTGTGTTAGTGTTGAAAAACAACTTTTCGCACTTGTTTTAGTGTTGAAAAACCACTTTTCGCACTTGTGTTGGTGCAGGAAACCACTTTTGCACTTGTATTAGTGTGGAAAAAACACTTTTTGCACTTGTGATAGTGTTGAAAAACCACTTTTCACACTTGTGTTAGTGTTGAAAAACCACTTTTTGCACTTATGTTAGTGTTGAAAAACCACTTTTCGCACTTGTGTTGGTGCAGGAAAACCACTTTTGCACTTGTATTAGTGTGGAAAAAACACTTTTCGCACTTGTGTTAGTGTTGAAAAACCACTTTTTGCACTTGTGTTAGTGTTGAAAAACCACTTTTCGCACTTGTGTTGGTGCAGGAAACCACTTTTGCACTTGTATTATTGTGGAAAAAACACTTTTTGCACTTGTGTTCGTGTTGAAAAACCACTTTTCACACTTGTGTTAGTGTTGAAAAACCACTTTTCGCACTTGTGTTGGTGCAGGAAACCACTTTTGCACTTGTATTAGTGTGGAAAAAACACTTTTTGCGCTTGTGATAGTGTTGAAAAACCACTTTTCGCACTTGTGTTAGTGTTGAAAAACGACTTTTCGCACTTGTGTTGGTGCAGGAAACCACTTTTGCACTTGTATTAGTGTGGAAAAACCACTTTTCGCACTTGTGTTAGTGTTGAAAAACCACTTTTCGCACTTGTGTTAGTGTTGAAAAACCACTTTTCGCACTTGTGTTGGTGCAGGAAACCACTTTTGCACTTGTATTAGTTTGGAAAAAAAACTTTTTGCACTTGTGTTAGTGTTGAAAAAACACTTTTCGCACTTGTGTTGGTGCAGGAAACCACTTTTGCACTTGTATTAGTGTGGAAAAAACACTTTTCGCACTTGTGTTAGTGTTGAAAAACCACTTTTCGCACTTGTGTTAGTGTTGAAAAACCACTTTTCGCACTTGTGTTGGTGCAGGAAACCACTTTTGCACTTGTATTAGTGTGGAAAAACCACTTTTCGCACTTGTGTTAGTGTTGAAAAACCACTTTTCGCACTTGTGTTCGTGTTGAAAAACCACTTTTTGCACTTGTGTTAGTGTTGAAAAACCACTTTTCGCACTTGTGTTGGTGCAGGAAACCACTTTTGCACTTGTATTAGTGTGGAAAAAACACTTTTTGCACATGTGATAGTGTTGAAAAACCACTTTTCGCACTTGTGTTAGTGTTGAAAAACAACTTTTCGCACTTGTGTTAGTGTTGAAAAACCACTTTTCGCACTTGTGTTGGTGCAGGAAACCACTTTTGCACTTGTATTAGTGTGGAAAAAACACTTTTTGCACTTGTGATAGTGTTGAAAAACCACTTTTCGCAATTGTGTTAGGGTTGAAAAACCACTTTCGCACTTGTGTTGGTGCAGGAAACCACTTTTCGCACTTGTGTTGTTGCAGGAAACCACTTTTGCACTTGTATTAGTGTGGAAAAACCACTTTTCACACTTGTGTTAGTGTTGAAAAACCACTTTTCGCACTTGTGTTAGTGTTGAAAAACCACTTTTCGCACTTGTGTTGGTGCAGGAAACCACTTTTGCACTTGTATTAGTGTGGAAAAACCACTTTTCGCACTTGTGTTAGTGTTGAAAAACCACTTTTCGCACTTGTGTTAGTATTGAAAAACCACTTTTCGCACTTGTGTTAGTGTTGAAAAACCACTTTTCGCACTTGTGTTGGTGCAGGAAACCACTTTTGCACTTGTATTAGTGTGGAAAAAACACTTTTTGCACATGTGATAGTGTTGAAAAACCACTTTTCGCACTTGTGTTAGTGTTGAAAAACCACTTTTCGCACTTGTGTTAGTGTTGAAAAACCACTTTTCGCACTTGTGTTGGTGCAGGAAACCACTTTTGCACTTGTATTAGTGTGGAAAAAACACTTTTTGCACTTGCGTTAGTGTTGAAAAACCACTTTTCGCACTTGTGTTAGTATTGAAAAACCACTTTTCGCACTTCTGTTAGTGTTGAAAAACCACTTTTCGCACTTGTGTTGGTGCAGGAAACCACTTTTGCACTTGTATTAGTGTGGAAAAAACACTTTTTGCACTTGTGATAGTGTTGAAAAACCACTTTTCGCACTTGTGTTGGTGCAGGAAACCACTTTTGCACTTGTATTAGTGTTGAAAAAACACTTTTTGCACTTGTGTTAGTGTTGAAAAACAACTTTTCGCACTTGTGTTAGTGTTGAAAAACCACTTTTCGCACTTGTGTTGGTGCAGGAAACCACTTTTGCAGTTGTATTAGTGTGGAAAAAACACTTTTTGCACTTGTGATAGTGTTGAAAAACCACTTTTCACACTTGTGTTAGTGTTGAAAAACCACTTTTTGCACTTGTGTTAGTGTTGAAAAACCACTTTTTGCACTTGTGTTAGTGTTGAAAAACCACTTTTCGCACTTGTGTTGGTGCAGGAAACGACTTTTGCACTTGTATTAGTGTGGAAAAACCACTTTTCGCACTTGTGTTAGTGTTGAAAAACCACTTTTCGCACTTATGTTAGTGTTGAAAAACCACTTTTCGCACTTGTGTTGGTGCAGGAAACCACTTTTGCACTTGTATTAGTGTGGAAAAAACACTTTTTGCACTTGTGATAGTGTTGAAAAACCACTTTTCGCACTTGTGTTAGTGTTGAAAAACCACTTTTTGCACTTGTGTTAGTGTTGAAAAACCACTTTTCGCACTTGTGTTGGTGCAGGAAACCACTGTTGCACTTGTATTAGTGTGGAAAAAACACTTTTTGCACTTGTATTATTGTGGAAAAACCACTTTTCGCACTTGTGTTAGTGTTGAAAAACCACTTTTCGCACTTGTGTTAGTGTTGAAAAACCACTTTTCGCACTTGTGTTGGTGCAGGAAACCACTTTTGCACTTGTATTAGTGTGGAAAAAACACTTTTTGCACTTGTGATAGTGTTGAAAAACCACTTTTCGCACTTGTGTTAGTGTTGAAAAACCACTTTTCGCACTTGTGTTGGTGCAGGAAACCACTTTTGCACTTGCATTCGTGTGGAAAAAACACTTTTTGCACTTGTGATAGTGTTGAAAAACCACTTTTCGCACTTGTGTTAGTGTGGAAAAACCACTTTTCGCACTTGTGTTAGTGTTGAAAAACCACTTTTCGCACTTGTGTTAGTATTGAAAAACCACTTTTCGCACTTGTGTTAGTGTTGAAAAACCACTTTTCGCACTTGTGTTGGTGCAGGAAACCACTTTTGCACTTGTATTAGTGTGGAAAAAACACTTTTTGCACATGTGATAGTGTTGAAAAACCACTTTTCGCACTTGTGTTAGTGTTGAAAAACCACTTTTCGCACTTGTGTTAGTGTTGAAAAACCACTTTTCGCACTTGTGTTGGTGCAGGAAACCACTTTTGCACTTGTATTAGTGTGGAAAAAACACTTTTTGCACTTGCGTTAGTGTTGAAAAACCACTTTTCGCACTTGTGTTAGTATTGAAAAACCACTTTTCGCACTTGTGTTAGTGTTGAAAAACCACTTTTCGCACTTGTGTTGGTGCAGGAAACCACTTTTGCACTTGTATTAGTGTGGAAAAAACACTTTTTGCACTTGTGATAGTGTTGAAAAACCACTTTTCACACTTGTGTTAGTGTTGAAAAACCACTTTTTGCACTTGTGTTAGTGTTGAAAAACCACTTTTTGCACTTGTGTTAGTGTTGAAAAACCACTTTTCGCACTTGTGTTGGTGCAGGAAACGACTTTTGCACTTGTATTAGTGTGGAAAAACCACTTTTCGCACTTGTGTTAGTGTTGAAAAACCACTTTTCGCACTTGTGTTAGTGTTGAAAAACCACTTTTCGCACTTGTGTTGGTGCAGGAAACCACTTTTGCACTTGTATTAGTGTGGAAAAACCACTTTTCGCACTTGTGTTAGTGTTGAAAAACCACTTTTCGCACTTGTGTTCGTGTTGAAAAACCACTTTTTGCACTTGTGTTAGTGTTGAAAAACCACTTTTCGCACTTGTGTTGGTGCAGGAAACCACTTTTGCACTTGTATTAGTGTGGAAAAAACACTTTTTGCACATGTGATAGTGTTGAAAAACCACTTTTCGCACTTGTGTTAGTGTTGAAAAACAACTTTTCGCACTTGTGTTAGTGTTGAAAAACCACTTTTCGCACTTGTGTTGGTGCAGGAAACCACTTTTGCACTTGTATTAGTGTGGAAAAAACACTTTTTGCACTTGTGATAGTGTTGAAAAACCACTTTTCGCAATTGTGTTAGGGTTGAAAAACCACTTTCGCACTTGTGTTGGTGCAGGAAACCACTTTTCGCACTTGTGTTGTTGCAGGAAACCACTTTTGCACTTGTATTAGTGTGGAAAAACCACTTTTCACACTTGTGTTAGTGTTGAAAAACCACTTTTCGCACTTGTGTTAGTGTTGAAAAACCACTTTTCGCACTTGTGTTGGTGCAGGAAACCACTTTTGCACTTGTATTAGTGTGGAAAAACCACTTTTCGCACTTGTGTTAGTGTTGAAAAACCACTTTTCGCACTTGTGTTAGTATTGAAAAACCACTTTTCGCACTTGTGTTAGTGTTGAAAAACCACTTTTCGCACTTGTGTTGGTGCAGGAAACCACTTTTGCACTTGTATTAGTGTGGAAAAAACACTTTTTGCACATGTGATAGTGTTGAAAAACCACTTTTCGCACTTGTGTTAGTGTTGAAAAACCACTTTTCGCACTTGTGTTAGTGTTGAAAAACCACTTTTCGCACTTGTGTTGGTGCAGGAAACCACTTTTGCACTTGTATTAGTGTGGAAAAAACACTTTTTGCACTTGCGTTAGTGTTGAAAAACCACTTTTCGCACTTGTGTTAGTATTGAAAAACCACTTTTCGCACTTCTGTTAGTGTTGAAAAACCACTTTTCGCACTTGTGTTGGTGCAGGAAACCACTTTTGCACTTGTATTAGTGTGGAAAAAACACTTTTTGCACTTGTGATAGTGTTGAAAAACCACTTTTCGCACTTGTGTTGGTGCAGGAAACCACTTTTGCACTTGTATTAGTGTTGAAAAAACACTTTTTGCACTTGTGTTAGTGTTGAAAAACAACTTTTCGCACTTGTGTTAGTGTTGAAAAACCACTTTTCGCACTTGTGTTGGTGCAGGAAACCACTTTTGCAGTTGTATTAGTGTGGAAAAAACACTTTTTGCACTTGTGATAGTGTTGAAAAACCACTTTTCACACTTGTGTTAGTGTTGAAAAACCACTTTTTGCACTTGTGTTAGTGTTGAAAAACCACTTTTTGCACTTGTGTTAGTGTTGAAAAACCACTTTTCGCACTTGTGTTGGTGCAGGAAACGACTTTTGCACTTGTATTAGTGTGGAAAAACCACTTTTCGCACTTGTGTTAGTGTTGAAAAACCACTTTTCGCACTTATGTTAGTGTTGAAAAACCACTTTTCGCACTTGTGTTGGTGCAGGAAACCACTTTTGCACTTGTATTAGTGTGGAAAAAACACTTTTTGCACTTGTGATAGTGTTGAAAAACCACTTTTCGCACTTGTGTTAGTGTTGAAAAACCACTTTTTGCACTTGTGTTAGTGTTGAAAAACCACTTTTCGCACTTGTGTTGGTGCAGGAAACCACTGTTGCACTTGTATTAGTGTGGAAAAAACACTTTTTGCACTTGTATTATTGTGGAAAAACCACTTTTCGCACTTGTGTTAGTGTTGAAAAACCACTTTTCGCACTTGTGTTAGTGTTGAAAAACCACTTTTCGCACTTGTGTTGGTGCAGGAAACCACTTTTGCACTTGTATTAGTGTGGAAAAAACACTTTTTGCACTTGTGATAGTGTTGAAAAACCACTTTTCGCACTTGTGTTAGTGTTGAAAAACCACTTTTCGCACTTGTGTTGGTGCAGGAAACCACTTTTGCACTTGCATTCGTGTGGAAAAAACACTTTTTGCACTTGTGATAGTGTTGAAAAACCACTTTTCGCACTTGTGTTAGTGTGGAAAAACCACTTTTCGCACTTGTGTTAGTGTTGAAAAACCACTTTTCGCACTTGTGTTAGTATTGAAAAACCACTTTTCGCACTTGTGTTAGTGTTGAAAAACCACTTTTCGCACTTGTGTTGGTGCAGGAAACCACTTTTGCACTTGTATTAGTGTGGAAAAAACACTTTTTGCACATGTGATAGTGTTGAAAAACCACTTTTCGCACTTGTGTTAGTGTTGAAAAACCACTTTTCGCACTTGTGTTAGTGTTGAAAAACCACTTTTCGCACTTGTGTTGGTGCAGGAAACCACTTTTGCACTTGTATTAGTGTGGAAAAAACACTTTTTGCACTTGCGTTAGTGTTGAAAAACCACTTTTCGCACTTGTGTTAGTATTGAAAAACCACTTTTCGCACTTGTGTTAGTGTTGAAAAACCACTTTTCGCACTTGTGTTGGTGCAGGAAACCACTTTTGCACTTGTATTAGTGTGGAAAAAACACTTTTTGCACTTGTGATAGTGTTGAAAAACCACTTTTCACACTTGTGTTAGTGTTGAAAAACCACTTTTTGCACTTGTGTTAGTGTTGAAAAACCACTTTTTGCACTTGTGTTAGTGTTGAAAAACCACTTTTCGCACTTGTGTTGGTGCAGGAAACGACTTTTGCACTTGTATTAGTGTGGAAAAACCACTTTTCGCACTTGTGTTAGTGTTGAAAAACCACTTTTCGCACTTATGTTAGTGTTGAAAAACCACTTTTCGCACTTGTGTTGGTGCAGGAAACCACTTTTGCACTTGTATTAGTGTGGAAAAAACACTTTTTGCACTTGTGATAGTGTTGAAAAACCACTTTTCGCACTTGTGTTAGTGTTGAAAAACCACTTTTTGCACTTGTGTTAGTGTTGAAAAACCACTTTTCGCACTTGTGTTGGTGCAGGAAACCACTTTTGCACTTGTATTAGTGTGGAAAAAACACTTTTTGCACTTGTATTATTGTGGAAAAACCACTTTTCGCACTTGTGTTAGTGTTGAAAAACCACTTTTCGCACTTGTGTTAGTGTTGAAAAACCACTTTTCGCACTTGTGTTGGTGCAGGAAACCACTTTTGCACTTGTATTAGTGTGGAAAAAACACTTTTTGCACTTGTGATAGTGTTGAAAAACCACTTTTCGCACTTGTGTTAGTGTTGAAAAACCACTTTTCGCACTTGTGTTGGTGCAGGAAACCACTTTTGCACTTGCATTCGTGTGGAAAAAACACTTTTTGCACTTGTGATAGTGTTGAAAAACCACTTTTCGCACTTGTGTTAGTGTGGAAAAACCACTTTTCGCACTTGTGTTAGTGTTGAAAAACCACTTTTCGCACTTGTGTTAGTATTGAAAAACCACTTTTCGCACTTGTGTTAGTGTTGAAAAACCACTTTTCGCACTTGTGTTGGTGCAGGAAACCACTTTTGCACTTGTATTAGTGTGGAAAAAACACTTTTTGCACATGTGATAGTGTTGAAAAACCACTTTTCGCACTTGTGTTAGTGTTGAAAAACCACTTTTCGCACTTGTGTTAGTGTTGAAAAACCACTTTTCGCACTTGTGTTGGTGCAGGAAACCACTTTTGCACTTGTATTAGTGTGGAAAAAACACTTTTTGCACTTGCGTTAGTGTTGAAAAACCACTTTTCGCACTTGTGTTAGTATTGAAAAACCACTTTTCGCACTTGTGTTAGTGTTAAAAAACCACTTTTCGCACTTGTGTTGGTGCAGGAAACCACTTTTGCACTTGTATTAGTGTGGAAAAAACACTTTTTGCACTTGTGATAGTGTTGAAAAACCACTTTTCGCACTTGTGTTGGTGCAGGAAACCACTTTTGCACTTGTATTAGTGTTGAAAAAACACTTTTCGCACTTGTGTTAGTGTTGAAAAACAACTTTTCGCACTTGTGTTAGTGTTGAAAAACCACTTTTCGCACTTGTGTTGGTGTAGGAAACCACTTTTGCAGTTGTATTAGTGTGGAAAAAACACTTTTTGCACTTGTGATAGTGTTGAAAAACCACTTTTCACACTTGTGTTAGTGTTGAAAAACCACTTTTTGCACTTGTGTTAGTGTTGAAAAACCACTTTTTGCACTTGTGTTAGTGTTGAAAAACCACTTTTCGCACTTGTGTTGGTGCAGGAAACGACTTTTGCACTTGTATTAGTGTGGAAAAACCACTTTTCGCACTTGTGTTAGTGTTGAAAAACCACTTTTCGCACTTATGTTAGTGTTGAAAAACCACTTTTCGCACTTGTGTTGGTGCAGGAAACCACTTTTGCACTTGTATTAGTGTGGAAAAAACACTTTTTGCACTTGTGATAGTGTTGAAAAACCACTTTTCGCACTTGTGTTAGTGTTGAAAAACCACTTTTTGCACTTGTGTTAGTGTTGAAAAACCACTTTTCGCACTTGTGTTGGTGCAGGAAACCACTTTTGCACTTGTATTAGTGTGGAAAAAACACTTTTTGCACTTGTATTATTGTGGAAAAACCACTTTTCGCACTTGTGTTAGTGTTGAAAAACCACTTTTCGCACTTGTGTTAGTGTTGAAAAACCACTTTTCGCACTTGTGTTGGTGCAGGAAACCACTTTTGCACTTGTATTAGTGTGGAAAAAACACTTTTTGCACTTGTGATAGTGTTGAAAAACCACTTTTCGCACTTGTGTTAGTGTTGAAAAACCACTTTTCGCACTTGTGTTGGTGCAGGAAACCACTTTTGCACTTGCATTCGTGTGGAAAAAACACTTTTTGCACTTGTGTTAGTGTTGAAAAACCACTTTTCGCACTTGTGTTAGTGTTGAAAAACCACATTTAGCACTTGTGTTAGTGTTGAAAAACCACTTTTCGCACTTGTGTTGGTGCAGGAAAACCACTTTTGCACTTGTATTAGTGTGGAAAAAACACTTTTCGCACTTGTGTTAGTGTTGAAAAACCACTTTTTGCACTTGTGTTAGTGTTGAAAAACCACTTTTCACACTTGTGTTGGTGCAGGAAACCACTTTTGCACTTGTATTATTGTGGGAAAAACACTTTTCGCACTTGTGTTCGTGTTGAAAAACAACTTTTCGCACTTGTGTTAGTGTTGAAAAACCACTTTTCGCACTTGTGTTGGTGCAGGAAACCACTTTTGCACTTGTATTAGTGTGGAAAAAACACTTTTTGCACTTGTGATAGTGTTGAAAAACCACTTTTCGCACTTGTGTTAGTGTTGAAAAACGACTTTTCGCACTTGTGTTGGTGCAGGAAACCACTTTTGCACTTGTATTAGTGTGGAAAAACCACTTTTCGCACTTGTGTTAGTGTTGAAAAACCACTTTTCGCACTTGTGTTAGTGTTGAAAAACCACTTTCCACACTTGTGTTGGTGTTGAAAAACCACTTTTCACACTTGTGTTAGTGTTGAAAAACCACTTTTTGCACTTATGTTAGTGTTGAAAAACCACTTTTCGCACTTGTGTTGGTGCAGGAAAACCACTTTTGCACTTGTATTAGTGTGGAAAAAACACTTTTCGCACTTGTGTTAGTGTTGAAAAACCACTTTTCGCACTTGTGTTGGTGCAGGAAACCACTTTTGCACTTGTATTAGTGTGGAAAAAACACTTTTTGCACTTGTGATAGTGTTGAAAAACCACTTTCGCACTTGTGTTAGTGTTGAAAAACGACTTTTCGCACTTGTGTTGGTGCAGGAAACCACTTTTGCACTTGTATTAGTGTGGAAAAACCACTTTTCGCACTTGTGTTAGTGTTGAAAAACCACTTTTCGCACTTGTGTTAGTGTTGAAAAACCACTTTTCGCACTTGTGTTGGTGCAGGAAACCACTTTTGCACTTGTATTAGTTTGGAAAAAATACTTTTTGCACTTGTGTTAGTGTTGAAAAAACACTTTTCGCACTTGTGTTGGTGCAGGAAACCACTTTTGCACTTGTATTAGTGTGGAAAAAACACTTTTCGCACTTGTGTTAGTGTTGAAAAACCACTTTTCGCACTTGTGTTAGTGTTGAAAAACCACTTTTCGCACTTGTGTTGGTGCAGGAAACCACTTTTGCACTTGTATTAGTTTGGAAAAAATACTTTTTGCACTTGTGTTAGTGTTGAAAAAACACTTTTCGCACTTGTGTTAGTGTTGAAAAACTACTTTTCGCACTTGTGTTGGTGCAGGAAACCACTTTTGCACTTGTATTAGTGTGGAAAAACCACTTTTTGCACTTGTGTTAGTGTTGAAAAACCACTTTTTGCACTTGTGTTAGTGTTGAAAAACCACTTTTCGCACTTGTGTTGGTGCAGGAAACCACTTTTGCACTTGTATTAGTGTGGAAAAACCACTTTTCGCACTTGTGTTAGTGTTGAAAAACCACTTTTCGCACTTGTGTTAGTGTTGAAAAACCACTTTTTGCACTTGTGTTAGTGTTGAAAAACCACATTTCGCACTTGTGTTGGTGCAGGAAACCACTTTTGCACTTGTATTAGTGTGGAAAAAACACTTTTCGCACTTGTGTTAGTGTTGAAAAACCACTTTTCGCACTTGTGTTAGTGTTGAAAAACCACTTTTTGCACTTGTGATAGTGTTGAAAAACCACTTTTCGCAATTGTGTTAGGGTTGAAAAACCACTTTTCGCACTTGTGTTGGTGCAGGAAACCACTTTTCACACATGTGTTGTTGCAGGAAACCACTTTTGCACTTGTATTAGTGTGGAAAAACCACTTTTCACACTTGTGTTAGTGTTGAAAAACCACTTTTCGCACTTGTGTTAGTGTTGAAAAACCACTTTTCGCACTTGTGTTGGTGCAGGAAACCACTTTTGCACTTGTATTAGTGTGGAAAAACCACTTTTCGCACTTGTGTTAGTGTTGAAAAACCACTTTTCGCACTTGTGTTAGTATTGAAAAACCACTTTTCGCACTTGTGTTAGTGTTGAAAAACCACTTTTCGCACTTGTGTTGGTGCAGGAAACCACTTTTGCACTTGTATTAGTGTGGAAAAAACACTTTTTGCACATGTGATAGTGTTGAAAAACCACTTTTCGCACTTGTGTTAGTGTTGAAAAACCACTTTTCGCACTTGTGTTAGTGTTGAAAAACCACTTTTCGCACTTGTGTTGGTGCAGGAAACCACTTTTGCACTTGTATTAGTGTGGAAAAAACACTTTTTGCACTTGCGTTAGTGTTGAAAAACCACTTTTCGCACTTGTGTTAGTATTGAAAAACCACTTTTCGCACTTGTGTTAGTGTTGAAAAACCACTTTTCGCACTTGTGTTGGTGCAGGAAACCACTTTTGCACTTGTATTAGTGTGGAAAAAACACTTTTTGCACTTGTGATAGTGTTGAAAAACCACTTTTCGCACTTGTGTTGGTGCAGGAAACCACTTTTGCACTTGTATTAGTGTTGAAAAAACACTTTTCGCACTTGTGTTAGTGTTGAAAAACAACTTTTCGCACTTGTGTTAGTGTTGAAAAACCACTTTTCGCACTTGTGTTGGTGCAGGAAACCACTTTTGCAGTTGTATTAGTGTGGAAAAAACACTTTTTGCACTTGTGATAGTGTTGAAAAACCACTTTTCACACTTGTGTTAGTGTTGAAAAACCACTTTTTGCACTTGTGTTAGTGTTGAAAAACCACTTTTTGCACTTGTGTTAGTGTTGAAAAACCACTTTTCGCACTTGTGTTGGTGCAGGAAACCACTTTTGCACTTGTATTAGTGTGGAAAAACCACTTTTCGCACTTGTGTTAGTGTTGAAAAACCACTTTTCGCACTTATGTTAGTGTTGAAAAACCACTTTTTGCACTTGTGTTGGTGCAGGAAACCACTTTTGCACTTGTATTAGTGTGGAAAAAACACTTTTTGCACTTGTGATAGTGTTGAAAAACCACTTTTCGCACTTGTGTTAGTGTTGAAAAACCACTTTTTGCACTTGTGTTAGTGTTGAAAAACCACTTTTCGCACTTGTGTTGGTGCAGGAAACCACTTTTGCACTTGTATTAGTGTGGAAAAAACACTTTTTGCACTTGTATTATTGTGGAAAAACCACTTTTCGCACTTGTGTTAGTGTTGAAAAACCACTTTTCGCACTTGTGTTAGTGTTGAAAAACCACTTTTCGCACTTGTGTTGGTGCAGGAAACCACTTTTGCACTTGTATTAGTGTGGAAAAAACACTTTTTGCACTTGTGATAGTGTTGAAAAACCACTTTTCGCACTTGTGTTAGTGTTGAAAAACCACTTTTCGCACTTGTGTTGGTGCAGGAAACCACTTTTGCACTTGCATTCGTGTGGAAAAAACACTTTTTGCACTTGTGATAGTGTTGAAAAAACACTTTTCGCACTTGTGTTAGTGTTGAAAAACCACATTTAGCACTTGTGTTAGTGTTGAAAAACCACTTTTCGCACTTGTGTTGGTGCAGGAAAACCACTTTTGCACTTGTATTAGTGTGGAAAAAACACTTTTCGCACTTGTGTTTGTGTTGAAAAACCACTTTTTGCACTTGTGTTAGTGTTGAAAAACCACTTTTCACACTTGTGTTGGTGCAGGAAACCACTTTTGCACTTGTATTATTGTGGAAAAACCACTTTTCGCACTTGTGTTCGTTTTGAAAAACCACTTTTCGCACTTGTGTTAGTGTTGAAAAACCACTTTTCGCACTTGTGTTGGTGCAGGAAACCACTTTTGCACTTGCATTAGTGTGGAAAAAACACTTTTTGCACTTGTGATAGTGTTGAAAAACCACTTTTCGCACTTGTGTTAGTGTTGAAAAACGACTTTTCGCACTTGTGTTGGTGCAGGAAACCACTTTTGCACTTGTATTAGTGTGGAAAAACCACTTTTCGCACTTGTGTTAGTGTTGAAAAACCACTTTTCGCACTTGTGTTAGTGTTGAAAAACCACTTTCCACACTTGTGTTGGTGTTGAAAAACCACTTTTCGCACTTGTGTTGGTGCAGGAAACCACTTTTGCACTTGTATTAGTGTGGAAAAATCACTTTTCGCACTTGTGTTAGTGTTGAAAAACCACTTTTCGCACTTATGTTAGTGTTGAAAAACCACTTTTCGCACTTGTGTTGGTGCAGGAAACCACTTTTGCACTTGTATTAGTGTGGAAAAAACACTTTTTGCACTTGTGATAGTGTTGAAAAACCACTTTTCGCACTTGTGTTAGTGTTGAAAAACCACTTTTTGCACTTGTGTTAGTGTTGAAAAACCACTTTTCGCACTTGTGTTGGTGCAGGAAACCACTTTTGCACTTGTATTAGTGTGGAAAAAACACTTTTTGCACTTGTATTATTGTGGAAAAACCACTTTTCGCACTTGTGTTAGTGTTGAAAAACCACTTTTCGCACTTGTGTTAGTGTTGAAAAAACACTTTTCGCACTTGTGTTGGTGCAGGAAACCACTTTTGCACTTGTATTAGTGTGGAAAAAACACTTTTTGCACTTGTGATAGTGTTGAAAAACCACTTTTCGCACTTGTGTTAGTGTTGAAAAACCACTTTTCGCACTTGTGTTGGTGCAGGAAACCACTTTTGCACTTGTATTAGTGTGGAAAAAACACTTTTTGCACTTGTGATAGTGTTGAAAAACCACTTTTCGTACTTGTGTTAGTGTTGAAAAACCACATTTAGCACTTGTGTTAGTGTTGAAAAACCACTTTTCGCACTTGTGTTGGTGCAGGAAAACCACTTTTGCACTTGTATTAGTGTGGAAAAAACACTTTTCGCACTTGTGTTAGTGTTGAAAAACCACTTTTTGCACTTGTGTTAGTGTTGAAAAACCACTTTTCGCACTTGTGTTGGTGCAGGAAACCACTTTTGCACTTGTATTATTGTGGAAAAACCACTTTTCGCACTTGTGTTCGTGTTGAAAAACCACTTTTCGCACTTGTGTTAGTGTTGAAAAACCACTTTTCGCACTTGTGTTGGTGCAGGAAACCACTTTTGCACTTGTATTAGTGTGGAAAAAACACTTTTTGCACTTGTGATAGTGTTGAAAAACCACTTTTCGCACTTGTGTTAGTGTTGAAAAACGACTTTTCGCACTTGTGTTGGTGCAGGAAACCACTTTTGCACTTGTATTAGTGTGGAAAAACCACTTTTCGCACTTGTGTTAGTGTTGAAAAACCACTTTTCGCACTTGTGTTAGTGTTGAAAAACCACTTTTCACACTTGTGTTGGTGTTGAAAAACCACTTTTCGCACTTGTGTTGGTGCAGGAAACCACTTTTGCACTTGTATTAGTGTGGAAAAATCACTTTTCGCACTTGTGTTAGTGTTGAAAAACCACTTTTCGCACTTATGTTAGTGTTGAAAAACCACTTTTCGCACTTGTGTTGGTGCAGGAAACCACTTTTGCACTTGTATTAGTGTGGAAAAAACACTTTTTGCACTTGTGATAGTGTTGAAAAACCACTTTTCGCACTTGTGTTAGTGTTGAAAAACCACTTTTTGCACCTGTGTTAGTGTTGAAAAACCACTTTTCGCACTTGTGTTGGTGCAGGAAACCACTTTTGCACTTGTATTAGTGTGGAAAAAACACTTTTTGCACTTGTATTATTGTGGAAAAACCACTTTTCGCACTTGTGTTAGTGTTGAAAAACCACTTTTCGCACTTGTGTTAGTGTTGAAAAACCACTTTTCGCACTTGTGTTGGTGCAGGAAACCACTTTTGCACTTGTATTAGTGTGGAAAAAACACTTTTTGCACTTGTGATAGTGTTGAAAAACCACTTTTCGTACTTGTGTTAGTGTTGAAAAACCACATTTAGCACTTGTGTTAGTGTTGAAAAACCACTTTTCGCACTTGTGTTGGTGCAGGAAAACCACTTTTGCACTTGTATTAGTGTGGAAAAAACACTTTTCGCACTTGTGTTAGTGTTGAAAAACCACTTTTTGCACTTGTGTTAGTGTTGAAAAACCACTTTTCGCACTTGTGTTGGTGCAGGAAACCACTTTTGCACTTGTATTATTGTGGAAAAACCACTTTTCGCACTTGTGTTCATGTTGAAAAACCACTTTTCGCACTTGTGTTAGTGTTGAAAAACCACTTTTCGCACTTGTGTTGGTGCAGGAAACCACTTTTGCACTTGTATTAGTGTGGAAAAAACACTTTTTGCACTTGTGATAGTGTTGAAAAACCACTTTTCGCACTTGTGTTAGTGTTGAAAAACGACTTTTCGCACTTGTGTTGGTGCAGGAAACCACTTTTGCACTTGTATTAGTGTGGAAAAACCACTTTTCGCACTTGTGTTAGTGTTGAAAAACCACTTTTCGCACTTGTGTTAGTGTTGAAAAACCACTTTTCACACTTGTGTTGGTGTTGAAAAACCACTTTTCGCACTTGTGTTGGTGCAGGAAACCACTTTTGCACTTGTATTAGTGTGGAAAAACACTTTTCGCACTTGTGTTAGTGTTGAAAAACCACTTTTCGCACTTGTGTTAGTGTTGAAAAACCACTTTTCGCACTTGTGTTGGTGCAGGAAACCACTTTTGCACTTGTATTAGTTTGGAAAAAATACTTTTTGCACTTGTGTTAGTGTTGAAAAACCACTTTTCGCACTTGTGTTAGTGTTGAAAAACCACTTTTCGCACTTGTGTTGGTGCAGGAAACCACTTTTGCACTTGTATTAGTGTGGAAAAACCACTTTTCGCACTTGTGTTAGTGTTGAAAAACCACTTTTTGCACTTGTGTTAGTGTTGAAAAACCACTTTTCGCACTTGTGTTGGTGCAGGAAACCACTTTTGCACTTGTATTAGTGTGGAAAAACCACTTTTCGCACTTGTGTTAGTGTTGAAAAACCACTTTTCGCACTTGTGTTAGTGTTGAAAAACCACTTTTTGCACTTGTGTTAGTGTTGAAAAACCACTTTTCGCACTTGTGTTGGTGCAGGAAACCACTTTTGCACTTGTATTAGTGTGGAAAAAACACTTTTTGCACTTGTGATAGTGTTGAAAAACCACTTTTCGCACTTGTGTTAGTGTTGAAAAACGACTTTTCGCACTTGTGTTGGTGCAGGAAACCACTTTTGCACTTGTATTAGTGTGGAAAAACCACTTTTCGCACTTGTGTTAGTGTTGAAAAACCACTTTTTGCACTTGTGTTAGTGTTGAAAAACCACTTTTCACACTTGTGTTGGTGTTGAAAAACCACTTTTCGCACTTGTGTTGGTGCAGGAAACCACTTTTGCACTTGTATTAGTGTGGAAAAAACACTTTTCGCACTTGTGTTAGTGTTGAAAAACCACTTTTCGCACTTGTGTTAGTGTTGAAAAACCACTTTTCGCACTTGTGTTGGTGCAGGAAACCACTTTTGCACTTGTATTAGTTTGGAAAAAATACTTTTTGCACTTGTGTTAGTGTTGAAAAACCACTTTTCGCACTTGTGTTAGTGTTGAAAAACCACTTTTCGCACTTGTGTTGGTGCAGGAAACCACTTTTGCACTTGTATTAGTGTGGAAAAACCACTTTTCGCACTTGTGTTAGTGTTGAAAAACCACTTTTTGCACTTGTGTTAGTGTTGAAAAACCACTTTTCGCACTTGTGTTGGTGCAGGAAACCACTTTTGCACTTGTATTAGTGTGGAAAAACCACTTTTCGCACTTGTGTTAGTGTTGAAAAACCACTTTTCGCACTTGTGTTAGTGTTGAAAAACCACCTTTTGCACTTGTGTTAGTGTTGAAAAACCACTTTTCGCACTTGTGTTGGTGCAGGAAACCACTTTTGCACTTGTATTAGTGTGGAAAAACACTTTTTGCACATGTGATAGTGTTGAAAAACCACTTTTCGCACTTGTGTTAGTGTTGAAAAACCACTTTTCGCACTTGTGTTAGTGTTGAAAAACCACTTTTCGCACTTGTGTTGGTGCAGGAAACCACTTTTGCACTTGTATTAGTGTGGAAAAAACACTTTTTGCACTTGCGTTAGTGTTGAAAAACCACTTTTCGCACTTGTGTTAGTATTGAAAAACCACTTTTCGCACTTGTGTTAGTGTTGAAAAACCACTTTTCGCACTTGTGTTGGTGCAGGAAACCACTTTTGCACTTGTATTAGTGTGGAAAAAACACTTTTTGCACTTGTGATAGTGTTGAAAAACCACTTTTCGCACTTGTGTTGGTGCAGGAAACCACTTTTGCACTTGTATTAGTGTGGAAAAAACACTTTTCGCACTTGTGTTAGTGTTGAAAAACAACTTTTCGCACTTGTTTTAGTGTTGAAAAACCACTTTTCGCACTTGTGTTGGTGCAGGAAACCACTTTTGCGCTTGTATTAGTGTGGAAAAAACACTTTTTGCACTTGTGATAGTGTTGAAAAACCACTTTTCTCACTTGTGTTAGTGTTGAAAAAACACTTTTTGCACTTGTGTTAGTGTTGAAAAACCACTTTTCGCACTTGTGTTAGTGTTGAAAAACCACTTTTCGCACTTGTGTTGGTGCAGGAAACCACTTTTGCACTTGTATTAGTGTGGAAAAACCACTTTTCACACTTGTGTTAGTGTTGAAAAACCACTTTTCGCACTTATGTTAGTGTTGAAAAACCACATTTCGCACTTGTGTCGGTGCAGGAAACCACTTTTGCACTTGTATTAGTGTGGAAAAAACACTTTTTGCACTTGTGATAGTGTTGAAAAACCACTTTTCGCACTTGTGTTAGTGTTGAAAAACCACTTTTTGCACTTGTGTTAGTGTTGAAAAACCACTTTTCGCACTTGTGTTGGTGCAGGAAACCACTTTTGCATTTGTATTAGTGTGGAAAAAACACTTTTTGCACTTGTATTATTGTGGAAAAACCACTTTTCGCACTTGTCTTAGTGTTGAAAAACCACTTTTCGCACTTGTGTTAGTGTTGAAAAACCACTTTTCGCACTTGTGTTGGTGCAGGAAACCACTTTTGCACTTGTATTAGTGTGGAAAAAACACTTTTTGCACTTGTGATAGTGTTGAAAAACCACTTTCCGCACTTGTGTTAGTGTTGAAAAACCACTTTTCGCACTTGTGTTGGTGCAGGAAACCACTTTTGCACTTGTATTAGTGTGGAAAAAACACTTTTTGCACTTGTGATAGTGTTGAAAAACCACTTTTCACACTTGTGTTAGTGTTTAAAAACCACTTTTCGCACTTGTGTTGGTGCAGGAAACCACTTTTGCACTTGTATTAGTGTGGAAAAAACACTTTTCGCACTTGTGTTAGTGTTGAAAAACCACTTTTCGCACTTGTGTTAGTGTTGAAAAACCACTTTTCGCACTTGTGTTGGTGCAGGAAACCACTTTTGCACTTGTATTAGTGTGGAAAAAACACTTTTTGCACTTGTGATAGTGTTGAAAAACCACTTTTCGCACTTGTGTTAGTGTTGAAAAACCACATTTCGCACTTGTGTTAGTGTTGAAAAACCACTTTTCGCACTTGTGTTGGTGCAGGAAAACCACTTTTGCACTTGTATTAGTGTGGAAAAAACACTTTTCGCACTTGTGTTAGTGTTGAAAAACCACTTTTTGCACTTGTGTTAGTGTTGAAAAACCACTTTTCGCACTTGTGTTGGTGCAGGAAACCACTTTTGCACTTGTATTATTGTGGAAAAACCACTTTTCGCACTTGTGTTCGTGTTGAAAAACCACTTTTCGCACTTGTGTTAGTGTTGAAAAACCACTTTTCGCACTTGTGTTGGTGCAGGAAACCACTTTTGCACTTGTATTAGTGTGGAAAAAACACTTTTTGCACTTGTGATAGTGTTGAAAAACCACTTTTCGCACTTGTGTTAGTGTTGAAAAACGACTTTTCGCACTTGTGTTGGTGCAGGAAACCACTTTTGCACTTGTATTAGTGTGGAAAAACCACTTTTCGCACTTGTGTTAGTGTTGAAAAACCACTTTTCGCACTTGTGTTAGTGTTGAAAAACCACTTTTCACACTAGTGTTGGTGTTGAAAAACCACTTTTCGCACTTGTGTTGGTGCAGGAAACCACTTTTGCACTTGTATTAGTATGGTAAAACCACTTTTCGCACTTGTGTTAGTGTTGAAAAACCACTTTTCGCACTTGTGTTAGTGTTGAAAAACCACTTTTCGCACTTGTGTTGGTGCAGGAAACCACTTTTGCACTTGTATTAGTATGGTAAAACCACTTTTCGCACTTGTGTTAGTGTTGAAAAACCACTTTTCGCACTTGTGTTAGTGTTGAAAAACCACTTTTCGCACTTGTGTTGGTGCAGGAAACCACTTTTGCACTTGTATTAGTGTGGAAAAAACACTTTTTGCACTTGTGATAGTGTTGAAAAACCACTTTTCGCACTTATGTTAGTGTTGAAAAACCACTTTTCGCACTTGTGTTAGTGTTGAAAAACCACTTTTCGCACTTGTGTTAGTGTTGAAAAACCACTTTTCGCACTTGTGTTGGTGCAGGAAACCACTTTTGCACTTGTATTAGTGTGGAAAAAACACTTTTTGCACTTGTGATAGTGTTGAAAAACCACTTTTCGCACTTGTGTTGGTGCAGGAAACCACTTTTGCACTTGTATTAGTGTGGAAAAAACACTTTTCGCACTTGTGTTAGTGTTGAAAAACAACTTTTCGCACTTGTTTTAGTGTTGAAAAACCACTTTTCGCACTTGTGTTGGTGCAGGAAACCACTTTTGCGCTTGTATTAGTGTGGAAAAAACACTTTTTGCACTTGTGATAGTGTTGAAAAACCACTTTTCTCACTTGTGTTAGTGTTGAAAAAACACTTTTTGCACTTGTGTTAGTGTTGAAAAACCACTTTTCGCACTTGTGTTAGTGTTGAAAAACCACTTTTCGCACTTGTGTTGGTGCAGGAAACCACTTTTGCACTTGTATTAGTGTGGAAAAACCACTTTTGACACTTGTGTTAGTGTTGAAAAACCACTTTTCGCACTTATGTTAGTGTTGAAAAACCACATTTCGCACTTGTGTCGGTGCAGGAAACCACTTTTGCACTTGTATTAGTGTGGAAAAAACACTTTTTGCACTTGTGATAGTGTTGAAAAACCACTTTTCGCACTTGTGTTAGTGTTGAAAAACCACTTTTTGCACTTGTGTTAGTGTTGAAAAACCACTTTTCGCACTTGTGTTGGTGCAGG
This sequence comes from Myxine glutinosa, assembly GCF_964187855.1. NCBI lineage: Eukaryota > Metazoa > Chordata > Myxini > Myxiniformes > Myxinidae > Myxine > Myxine glutinosa. The sequence goes on along the minus strand of NW_027617248.1, from coordinate 92,102 downwards.
AAACCACTTTTGCATTTGTATTAGTGTGGAAAAAACACTTTTTGCACTTGTATTATTGTGGAAAAACCACTTTTCGCACTTGTCTTAGTGTTGAAAAACCACTTTTCGCACTTGTGTTAGTGTTGAAAAACCACTTTTCGCACTTGTGTTGGTGCAGGAAACCACTTTTGCACTTGTATTAGTGTGGAAAAAACACTTTTTGCACTTGTGATAGTGTTGAAAAACCACTTTCCGCACTTGTGTTAGTGTTGAAAAACCACTTTTCGCACTTGTGTTGGTGCAGGAAACCACTTTTGCACTTGTATTAGTGTGGAAAAAACACTTTTTGCACTTGTGATAGTGTTGAAAAACCACTTTTCACACTTGTGTTAGTGTTTAAAAACCACTTTTCGCACTTGTGTTGGTGCAGGAAACCACTTTTGCACTTGTATTAGTGTGGAAAAAACACTTTTCGCACTTGTGTTAGTGTTGAAAAACCACTTTTCGCACTTGTGTTAGTGTTGAAAAACCACTTTTCGCACTTGTGTTGGTGCAGGAAACCACTTTTGCACTTGTATTAGTGTGGAAAAAACACTTTTTGCACTTGTGATAGTGTTGAAAAACCACTTTTCGCACTTGTGTTAGTGTTGAAAAACCACATTTCGCACTTGTGTTAGTGTTGAAAAACCACTTTTCGCACTTGTGTTGGTGCAGGAAAACCACTTTTGCACTTGTATTAGTGTGGAAAAAACACTTTTCGCACTTGTGTTAGTGTTGAAAAACCACTTTTTGCACTTGTGTTAGTGTTGAAAAACCACTTTTCGCACTTGTGTTGGTGCAGGAAACCACTTTTGCACTTGTATTATTGTGGAAAAACCACTTTTCGCACTTGTGTTCGTGTTGAAAAACCACTTTTCGCACTTGTGTTAGTGTTGAAAAACCACTTTTCGCACTTGTGTTGGTGCAGGAAACCACTTTTGCACTTGTATTAGTGTGGAAAAAACACTTTTTGCACTTGTGATAGTGTTGAAAAACCACTTTTCGCACTTGTGTTAGTGTTGAAAAACGACTTTTCGCACTTGTGTTGGTGCAGGAAACCACTTTTGCACTTGTATTAGTGTGGAAAAACCACTTTTCGCACTTGTGTTAGTGTTGAAAAACCACTTTTCGCACTTGTGTTAGTGTTGAAAAACCACTTTTCACACTTGTGTTGGTGTTGAAAAACCACTTTTCGCACTTGTGTTGGTGCAGGAAACCACTTTTGCACTTGTATTAGTGTGGAAAAAACACTTTTCGCACTTGTGTTAGTGTTGAAAAACCACTTTTCGCACTTGTGTTAGTGTTGAAAAACCACTTTTCGCACTTGTGTTGGTGCAGGAAACCACTTTTGCACTTGTATTAGTTTGGAAAAAATACTTTTTGCACTTGTGTTAGTGTTGAAAAACCACTTTTCGCACTTGTGTTAGTGTTGAAAAACCACTTTTCGCACTTGTGTTGGTGCAGGAAACCACTTTTGCACTTGTATTAGTATGGTAAAACCACTTTTCGCACTTGTGTTAGTGTTGAAAAACCACTTTTCGCACTTGTGTTAGTGTTGAAAAACCACTTTTCGCACTTGTGTTGGTGCAGGAAACCACTTTTGCACTTGTATTAGTGTGGAAAAAACACTTTTTGCACTTGTGATAGTGTTGAAAAACCACTTTTCGCACTTATGTTAGTGTTGAAAAACCACTTTTCGCACTTGTGTTAGTGTTGAAAAACCACTTTTCGCACTTGTGTTGGTGCAGGAAACCACTTTTGCACTTGTATTAGTGTGGAAAAAACACTTTTTGCACTTGTGATAGTGTTGAAAAACCACTTTTCGCACTTGTGTTAGTGTTGAAAAACCACTTTTCGCACATGTGTTGGTGCAGGAAACGACTTTTGCACATGTATTAGTGTGGAAAACCACTTTTCGCACTTGTGTTAGTGTTGAAAAACCACTTTTCGCACTTGTGTTAGTGTTGAAAAACCACTTTTCACACTTGTGTTGGTGCAGGAAACCACTTTTGCACTTGTATTAGTGTGGAAAAAACACTTTTTGCACTTGCGATAGTGTTGAAAAACCACTTTTCGCACTTGTGTTAGTGTTGAAAAACCACTTTTCGCACTTGTGTTAGTGTTGAAAAACCACTTTTCGCACTTGTGTTGGTGCAGGAAACCACTTTTGCACTTGTATTAGTGTGGAAAAACCACTTTTCGCACTTGTGTTAGTGTTGAAAAACCACTTTTCGCACTTGTGTTAGTATTGAAAAACCACTTTTCGCACTTGTGTTGGTGCAGGAAACCACTTTTGCACTTGTATTAGTGTGGAAAAAACACTTTTTGCACTTGTGATAGTGTTGAAAAACCACTTTTCGCACTTGTGTTAGGGTTGAAAAACCACTTTTCGCACTTGTGTTGGTGCAGGAAACCACTTTTCGCACTTGTGTTGGTGCAGGAAACCACTTTTGCACTTGTATTAGTGTGGAAAAACCACTTTTCACACTTGTGTTAGTGTTGAAAAACCACTTTTCGCACTTGTGTTAGTGTTGAAAAACCACTTTTCGCACTTGTGTTGGTGCAGGAAACCACTTTTGCACTTGTATTAGTGTGGAAAAAACACTTTTTGCACTTGTGATAGTGTTGAAAAACCACTTTCCGCACTTGTGTTAGTGTTGAAAAACCACTTTTCGCAGTTGTGTTGGTGCAGGAAACCACTTTTGCACTTGTATTAGTGTGGAAAAAACACTTTTTGCACTTGTGATAGTGTTGAAAAACCACTTTTCACACTTGTGTTAGTGTTTAAAAACCACTTTTCCCACTTGTGTTGGTGCAGGAAACCACTTTTGCACTTGTATTAGTGTGGAAAAAACACTTTTCGCACTTGTGTTAGTGTTGAAAAACCACTTTTCGCACTTGTGTTAGTGTTGAAAAACCACTTTTCGCACTTGTGTTGGTGCAGGAAACCACTTTTGCACTTGTATTAGTGTGGAAAAAACACTTTTTGCACTTGTGATAGTGTTGAAAAACCACTTTTCGCACTTGTGTTAGTGTTGAAAAACCACATTTCGCACTTGTGTTAGTGTTGAAAAACCACTTTTCGCACTTGTGTTGGTGCAGGAAACCACTTTTGCACTTGTATTAGTTTGGAAAAAATACTTTTTGCACTTGTGTTAGTGTTGAAAAACCACTTTTCGCACTTGTGTTAGTGTTGAAAAACCACTTTTCGCACTTGTGTTGGTGCAGGAAACCACTTTTGCACTTGTATTAGTTTGGTAAAACCACTTTTCGCACTTGTGTTAGTGTTGAAAAACCACTTTTCGCACTTGTGTTAGTGTTGAAAAACCACTTTTCGCACTTGTGTTGGTGCAGGAAACCACTTTTGCACTTGTATTAGTGTGGAAAAAACACTTTTTGCACTTGTGATAGTGTTGAAAAACCACTTTTCGCACTTATGTTAGTGTTGAAAAACCACTTTTCGCACTTGTGTTAGTGTTGAAAAACCACTTTTCGCACTTGTGTTGGTGCAGGAAACCACTTTTGCACTTGTATTAGTGTGGAAAAAACACTTTTTGCACTTGTGATAGTGTTGAAAAACCACTTTTCGCACTTGTGTTAGTGTTGAAAAACCACTTTTCGCACATGTGTTGGTGCAGGAAACGACTTTTGCACATGTATTAGTGTGGAAAACCACTTTTCGCACTTGTGTTAGTGTTGAAAAACCACTTTTCGCACTTGTGTTAGTGTTGAAAAACCACTTTTCACACTTGTGTTGGTGCAGGAAACCACTTTTGCACTTGTATTAGTGTGGAAAAAACACTTTTTGCACTTGCGATAGTGTTGTAAAACCACTTTTTGCACTTGTGTTAGTGTTGAAAAACCACTTTTCGCACTTGTGTTAGTGTTGAAAAACCACTTTTCGCACTTGTGTTGGTGCAGGAAACCACTTTTGCAATTGTATTAGTGTGGAAAAACCACTTTTCGCACTTGTGTTAGTGTTGAAAAACCACTTTTCGCACTTGTGTTAGTATTGAAAAACCACTTTTTGCACTTGTGTTGGTGCAGGAAACCACTTTTGCACTTGTATTAGTGTGGAAAAAACACTTTTTGCACTTGTGATAGTGTTGAAAAACCACTTTTCGCACTTGTGTTAGGGTTGAAAAACCACTTTTCGCACTTGTGTTGGTGCAGGAAACCACTTTTCGCACTTGTGTTGGTGCAGGAAACCACTTTTGCTCTTGTATTAGTGTGGAAAAAACACTTTTTGCACTTGTGATAGTGTTGAAAAACCACTTTTCGCACTTGTGTTAGTGTTGAAAAACGACTTTTCACACTTGTGTTGGTGCAGGAAACCACTTTTGCACTTGTATTAGTGTGGAAAAACCACTTTTCGCACTTGTGTTAGTGTTGAAAAACCACTTTTCGCACTTGTGTTAGTGTTGAAAAACCACTTTTCACACTTGTGTTGGTGTTGAAAAACCACTTTTCGCACTTGTGTTGGTGCAGGAAACCACTTTTGCACTTGTATTAGTGTGGAAAAAACACTTTTCGCACTTGTGTTAGTGTTGAAAAACCACTTTTCGCACTTGTGTTAGTGTTGAAAAACCACTTTTCGCACTTGTGTTGGTGCAGGAAACCACTTTTGCACTTGTATTAGTTTGGAAAAAATACTTTTTGCACTTGTGTTAGTGTTGAAAAACCACTTTTCGCACTTGTGTTAGTGTTGAAAAACCACTTTTCGCACTTGTGTTGGTGCAGGAAACCACTTTTGCACTTGTATTAGTATGGTAAAACCACTTTTCGCACTTGTGTTAGTGTTGAAAAACCACTTTTCGCACTTGTGTTAGTGTTGAAAAACCACTTTTCGCACTTGTGTTGGTGCAGGAAACCACTTTTGCACTTGTATTAGTGTGGAAAAAACACTTTTTGCACTTGTGATAGTGTTGAAAAACCACTTTTCGCACTTATGTTAGTGTTGAAAAACCACTTTTCGCACTTGTGTTAGTGTTGAAAAACCACTTTTCGCACTTGTGTTGGTGCAGGAAACCACTTTTGCACTTGTATTAGTGTGGAAAAAACACTTTTTGCACTTGTGATAGTGTTGAAAAACCACTTTTCGCACTTGTGTTAGTGTTGAAAAACCACTTTTCGCACATGTGTTGGTGCAGGAAACGACTTTTGCACATGTATTAGTGTGGAAAACCACTTTTCGCACTTGTGTTAGTGTTGAAAAACCACTTTTCGCACTTGTGTTAGTGTTGAAAAACCACTTTTCACACTTGTGTTGGTGCAGGAAACCACTTTTGCACTTGTATTAGTGTGGAAAAAACACTTTTTGCACTTGCGATAGTGTTGAAAAACCACTTTTCGCACTTGTGTTAGTGTTGAAAAACCACTTTTCGCACTTGTGTTAGTGTTGAAAAACCACTTTTCGCACTTGTGTTGGTGCAGGAAACCACTTTTGCACTTGTATTAGTGTGGAAAAACCACTTTTCGCACTTGTGTTAGTGTTGAAAAACCACTTTTCGCACTTGTGTTAGTATTGAAAAACCACTTTTCGCACTTGTGTTGGTGCAGGAAACCACTTTTGCACTTGTATTAGTGTGGAAAAAACACTTTTTGCACTTGTGATAGTGTTGAAAAACCACTTTTCGCACTTGTGTTAGGGTTGAAAAACCACTTTTCGCACTTGTGTTGGTGCAGGAAACCACTTTTCGCACTTGTGTTGGTGCAGGAAACCACTTTTGCACTTGTATTAGTGTGGAAAAACCACTTTTCACACTTGTGTTAGTGTTGAAAAACCACTTTTCGCACTTGTGTTAGTGTTGAAAAACCACTTTTCGCACTTGTGTTGGTGCAGGAAACCACTTTTGCACTTGTATTAGTGTGGAAAAAACACTTTTTGCACTTGTGATAGTGTTGAAAAACCACTTTCCGCACTTGTGTTAGTGTTGAAAAACCACTTTTCGCACTTGTGTTGGTGCAGGAAACCACTTTTGCACTTGTATTAGTGTGGAAAAAACACTTTTTGCACTTGTGATAGTGTTGAAAAACCACTTTTCACACTTGTGTTAGTGTTTAAAAACCACTTTTCCCACTTGTGTTGGTGCAGGAAACCACTTTTGCACTTGTATTAGTGTGGAAAAAACACTTTTCGCACTTGTGTTAGTGTTGAAAAACCACTTTTCGCACTTGTGTTAGTGTTGAAAAACCACTTTTCGCACTTGTGTTGGTGCAGGAAACCACTTTTGCACTTGTATTAGTGTGGAAAAAACACTTTTTGCACTTGTGATAGTGTTGAAAAACCACTTTTCGCACTTGTGTTAGTGTTGAAAAACCACATTTCGCACTTGTGTTAGTGTTGAAAAACCACTTTTCGCACTTGTGTTGGTGCAGGAAAACCACTTTTGCACTTGTATTAGTGTGGAAAAAACACTTTTCGCACTTGTGTTAGTGTTGAAAAACCACTTTTTGCACTTGTGTTAGTGTTGAAAAACCACTTTTCGCACTTGTGTTGGTGCAGGAAACCACTTTTGCACTTGTATTATTGTGGAAAAACCACTTTTCGCACTTGTGTTAGTGTTGAAAAACCACTTTTCACACTTGTGTTGGTGCAGGAAACCACTTTTGAACTTGTATTAGTGTGGAAAAAACACTTTTTGCACTTGTGATAGTGTTGAAAAACCACTTTTCGCACTTGTGTTAGTGTTGAAAAACCACATTTCGCACTTGTGTTAGTGTTGAAAAACCACTTTTCGCACTTGTGTTGGTGCAGGAAAACCACTTTTGCACTTGTATTAGTGTGGAAAAAACACTTATCGCACTTGTGTTAGTGTTGAAAAACCACTTTTTGCACTTGTGTTAGTGTTGAAAAACCACTTTTCGCACTTGTGTTGGTGCAGGAAACCACTTTTGCACTTGTATTATTGTGGAAAAACCACTTTTCGCACTTGTGTTCGTGTTGAAAAACCACTTTTCGCACTTGTGTTAGTGTTGAAAAACCACTTTTCGCACTTGTGTTGGTGCAGGAAACCACTTTTGCACTTGTATTAGTGTGGAAAAAACACTTTTTGCACTTGTGATAGTGTTGAAAAACCACTTTTCGCACTTGTGTTAGTGTTGAAAAACGACTTTTCGCACTTGTGTTGGTGCAGGAAACCACTTTTGCACTTGTATTAGTGTGGAAAAACCACTTTTCGCACTTGTGTTAGTGTTGAAAAACCACTTTTCGCACTTGTGTTAGTGTTGAAAAACCACTTTTCACACTTATGTTGGTGTTGAAAAACCACTTTTCGCACTTGTGTTGGTGCAGGAAACCACTTTTGCACTTGTATTAGTGTGGAAAAAACACTTTTCGCACTTGTGTTAGTGTTGAAAAACCCCTTTTCGCACTTGTGTTAGTGTTGAAAAACCACTTTTCGCACTTGTGTTGGTGCAGGAAACCACTTTTGCACTTGTATTAGTTTGGAAAAAATACTTTTTGCACTTGTGTTAGTGTTGAAAAACCACTTTTCGCACTTGTGTTAGTGTTGAAAAACCACTTTTCGCACTTGTGTTGGTGCAGGAAACCACTTTTGCACTTGTATTAGTGTGGAAAAACCACTTTTCGCACTTGTGTTAGTGTTGAAAAACCACTTTTCGCACTTGTGTTAGTGTTGAAAAACCACTTTTCACACTTGTGTTGGTGCAGGAAACCACTTTTGCACTTGTATTAGTGTGGAAAAAACACTTTTTGCACTTGTGATAGTGTTGAAAAACCACTTTTCGCACTTATGTTAGTGTTGAAAAACCACTTTTCGCACTTGTGTTAGTGTTGAAAAACCACTTTTCGCACATGTGTTGGTGCAGGAAACGAATTTTGCACTTGTATTAGTGTGGAAAACCACTTTTCGCACTTGTGTTAGTGTTGAAAAACCACTTTTCGCACTTGTGTTAGTGTTGAAAAACCACTTTTCAAACTTGTGTTGGTGCAGGAAACCACTTTTGCACTTGTATTAGTGTGGAAAAAACACTTTTTGCACTTGCGATAGTGTTGAAAAACCACTTTTCGCACTTGTGTTAGTGTTGAAAAACCACTTTTCGCACTTGTGTTAGTGTTGAAAAACCACTTTTCGCACTTGTGTTGGTGCAGGAAACCACTTTTGCACTTGTATTAGTGTGGAAAAAACACTTTTTGCACTTGTGTTAGTGTTGAAAAACCACTTTTCGCACTTGTGTTAGTATTGAAAAACCACTTTTCGCACTTGTGTTGGTGCAGGAAACCACTTTTGCACTTGTATTAGTGTGGAAAAAACACTTTTTGCACTTGTGATAGTGTTGAAAAACCACTTTTCGCACTTGTGTTAGGGTTGAAAAACCACTTTTCGCACTTGTGTTGGTGCAGGAAACCACTTTTCGCACTTGTGTTGGTGCAGGAAACCACTTTTGCACTTGTATTAGTGTGGAAAAACCACTTTTCACACTTGTGTTAGTGTTGAAAAACCACTTTTCGCACTTGTGTTAGTGTTGAAAAACCACTTTTCGCACTTGTGTTGGTGCAGGAAACCACTTTTCGCACTTGTGTTGGTGCAGGAAACCACTTTTGCACTTGTATTAGTGTGGAAAAACCACTTTTCGCACTTGTGTTAGTGTTGAAAAACCACTTTTCGCACTTGTGTTGGTGTTGAAAAACCACTTTTCACACTTGTGTTGGTGCAGGAAACCACTTCTGCACTTGTATTAGTGTGGAAAAAACACTTTTCGCACTTGTGTTAGTGTTGAAAATCCACTTTTCGCACTTGTGTTAGTATTGAAAAACCACTTTTCGCACTTGTGTTAGTGTTGAAAAACCACTTTTCGCACTTGTGTTGGTGCAGGAAACCACTTTTGCACTTGTATTAGTGTGGAAAAACCACTTTTCGCACTTGTGTTAGTGTTGAAAAACCACATTTCGCACTTGTGTTAGTGTTGAAAAACCACTTTTCGCACTTGTGTTGGTGCAGGAAACCACTTTTGCACTTGTATTAGTGTGGAAAAACCACTTTTCGCACTTGTGTTAGTGTTGAAAAACCACTTTTCGCACTTGTGTTAGTGTTGAAAAACCACTTTTCGCACTTGTGTTGGTGCAGGAAACCACTTTTGCACTTGTATTCGTGTGGAAAAAACACTTTTTGCACTTGTGATAGTGTTGAAAAACCACTTTTCGCACTTGTGTTAGTGTTGAAAAACCACTTTTCGCACTTGTGTTGGTGCAGGAAACCACTTTTGCACTTGTATTAGTGTGGAAAAAACACTTTTCGCACTTGTGTTAGTGTTGAAAACCACTTTTCGCACTTGGGTTAGTGTTGAAAAACCACTTTTCGCACTTGTGTTGGTGCAGGAAACCACTTCTGCACTTGTATTAGTGTGGAAAAACCACTTTTCGCACTTGTGTTAGTGTTGAAAAACCACCTTTCGCACTTGTGTTAGTGTTGAAAAACCACTTTTCGCACTTGTGTTGGTGCAGGAAACCACTTTTGCACTTGTATTAGTGTGGAAAAAACACTTTTTGCACTTGTGATAGTGTTGAAAAACCACTTTTCGCACTTGTGTTAGTGTTGAAAAACAACTTTTCGCACTTGTGTTGGTGCAGGAAACCACTTTTCGCACTTGTGTTGGTGCAGGAAACCACTTTTGCACTTGTATTAGTGTGGAAAACCACTTTTCGCACTTGTTTTAGTGTTGAAAAACCACTCTTCGCACTTGGGTTAGTGTTGAAAAATCACTTTTCGCACTTGTGTTAGTGTTGAAAAACCACTTTTCGCACTTGTGTTGGTGCAGGAAACCACTTTTGCACTTGTATTAGTGTGGAAAAAACACTTTTCACACTTGTGTTCGTGTTGAAAAACCACTTTTCGCACTTGTGTTAGTGTTGAAAAACCACTTTTCGCACTTGTGTTAGTGTTGAAAAACCACTTTTTGCACTTGTGTTGGTGCAGGAAACCACTTTTGCACTTGTATTAGTGTGGAAAAAACACTTTTTGCACTTGTGATAGTGTTGAAAAACCACTTTTCGCACTTGTGTTATTGTTGAAAAACCACTTTTTGCACTTGTATTGGTGCAGGAAACCACTTTTCGCACTTGTATTAGTGTGGAAAAAACACTTTTCGCACTTGTGTTAGTGTTGAAAAACCACTTTTCGCACTTGGGTTAGTGTTGAAAACCACTTTTTCGCACTTGTGTTGGTGCAGGAAACCACTTTTGCACTTGTATTAGTGTGGAAAACCACTTTTCGCACTTGTGTTAGTGTTGAAAAACCACTTTTCGCACTTGTGTTAGTGTTGAAAAACCACTTTTCGCACTTGTGTTGGTGCAGGAAACCACTTTTGCACTTGTATTAGTGTGGAAAAAACACTTTTTGCACTTGTGATAGTGTTGAAAAACCACTTTTCGCACTTGTGTTAGTGTTGAAAAACCACTTTTCGCACTTGTGTTGGTGCAGGAAACCACTTTTGCACTTGTATTATTGTGGAAAAACCACTTTTCGCACTTGTGTTCATGTTGAAAAACCACTTTTCGCACTTGTGTTAGTGTTGAAAAACCACTTTTCGCACTTGTGTTGGTGCAGGAAACCACTTTTGCACTTGTATTAGTGTGGAAAAAACACTTTTTGCACTTGTGATAGTGTTGAAAAACCACTTTTCGCACTTGTGTTAGTGTTGAAAAACGACTTTTCGCACTTGTGTTGGTGCAGGAAACCACTTTTGCACTTGTATTAGTGTGGAAAAACCACTTTTCGCACTTGTGTTAGTGTTGAAAAACACTTTTCGCACTTGTGTTAGTGTTGAAAAAACCACTTTTCACACTTGTGTTGGTGTTGAAAACCACTTTTCGCACTTGTGTTGGTGCAGGAAACCACTTTTGCACTTGTATTAGTGTGGAAAAAACACTTTTCGCACTTGTGTTAGTGTTGAAAACCACTTTTCGCACTTGTGTTAGTGTTGAAAAACCACTTTTCGCACTTGTGTTGGTGCAGGAAACCACTTTTGCACTTGTATTAGTTTGGAAAAAATACTTTTTGCACTTGTGTTAGTGTTGAAAAACCACTTTTCGCACTTGTGTTAGTGTTGAAAAACCCTTTTCGCACTTGTGTTGGTGCAGGAAACCACTTTTGCACTTGTATTAGTATGGTAAAACCACTTTTCGCACTTGTGTTAGTGTTGAAAAACTACTTTTCGCACTTGTGTTAGTGTTGAAAAACCACTTTTCGCACTTGTGTTGGTGCAGGAACCACTTTTGCACTTGTATTAGTGTGGAAAAACCACTTTTCACACTTGTGTTAGTGTTGAAAAACCACTTTTCGCACTTGTGTTAGTGTTGAAAAACCACTTTTCGCACTTGTGTTGGTGCAGGAAACCACTTTTCGCACTTGTGTTGGTGCAGGAAACCACTTTTGCACTTGTATTAGTGTGGAAAAACCACTTTTCGCACTTGTGTTAGTGTTGAAAAACCACTTTTCGCACTTGTGTTGGTGTTGAAAAACACTTTTCACACTTGTGTTGGTGCAGGAAACCACTTCTGCACTTGTATTAGTGTGGAAAAAACACTTTTCGCACTTGTGTTAGTGTTGAAAATCCACTTTTCGCACTTGTGTTAGTATTGAAAAACCACTTTTCGCACTTGTGTTAGTGTTGAAAAACCACTTTTCGCACTTGTGTAGGTGCAGGAAACCACTTTTGCACTTGTATTAGTGTGGAAAAACCACTTTTCGCACTTGTGTTAGTGTTGAAAAACCACATTTCGCACTTGTGTTAGTGTTGAAAAACCACTTTTCGCACTTGTGTTGGTGGCAGTAAACCACTTTTGCACTTGTATTAGTGTGGAAAAACCACTTTTCGCACTTGTGTTAGTGTTGAAAAACCACTTTTCGCACTTGTGTTAGTGTTGAAAAACCACTTTTCGCACTTGTGTTGGTGCAGGAAACCACTTTTTCACTTGTATTCGTGTGGAAAAAACACTTTTTGCACTTGTGATAGTGTTGAAAAACCACTTTTCGCACTTGTGTTAGTGTTGAAAAACCACTTTTCGCACTTGTGTTGGTGCAGGAAACCACTTTTGCACTTGTATAGTGTGGAAAAAACACTTTTCGCACTTGTGTTAGTGTTGAAAACCACTTTTCGCACTTGGGTTAGTGTTGAAAAACCACTTTTCGCACTTGTGTTGGTGCAGGAAACCACTTCTGCACTTGTATTAGTGTGAAAAACCACTTTTCGCACTTGTGTTAGTGTTGAAAAACCACCTTTCGCACTTGTGTTAGTGTTGAAAAACCACTTTTCGCACTTGTGTTGGTGCAGGAAACCACTTTTGCACTTGTGTTAGTGTGGAAAAAACACTTTTTGCACTTGTGATAGTGTTGAAAAACCACTTTTCGCACTTGTGTTAGTGTTGAAAAACAACTTTTCGCACTTGTGTTGGTGCAGGAAACCACTTTTCGCACTTGTGTTGGTGCAGGAAACCACTTTTGCACTTGTATTAGTGTGGAAAACCACTTTTCGCACTTGTTTTAGTGTTGAAAAACCACTCTTCGCACTTGGGTTAGTGTTGAAAAATCACTTTTCGCACTTGTGTTAGTGTTGAAAAACCACTTTTCGCACTTGTGTTGGTGCAGGAAACCACTTTTTGCACTTGTATTAGTGTGGAAAAACACTTTTCACACTTGTGTTCGTGTTGAAAAACCACTTTTCGCACTTGTGTTAGTGTCTGAAAAACCACTTTTTCGCACTTGTGTTAGTGTTGAAAAACCACTTTTTGCACTTGTGTTGGTGCAGGAAACCACTTTTGCACTTGTATTAGTGTGGAAAAAACACTTTATGCACTTGTGATAGTGTTGAAAAACCACTTTTCGCACTTGTGTTATTGTGAAAAACACTTTTTGCACTTGTATTGGTGCAGGAAACCACTTTTCGCACTTGTATTAGTGTGGAAAAAACACTTTTCGCACTTGTGTTAGTGTTGAAAAACCACTTTTCGCACTTGGGTTAGTGTTGAAAAACCACTTTTTCGCACTTGTGTTGGTGCAGGAAACCACTTTTGCACTTGTATTAGTGTGGAAAAACCACTTTTCGCACTTGTGTTAGTGTTGAAAAACCACTTTTCGCACTTGTGTTAGTGTTGAAAAACCACTTTTCGCACTTGTGTTGGTGCAGGAAACCACTTTTGCACTTGTATTAGTGTGGAAAAAACACTTTTTGCACTTGTGATAGTGTTGAAAAACCACTTTTCGCACTTGTGTTAGTGTTGAAAAACCACTTTTCGCACTTGTGTTGGTGCAGGAAACCACTTTTGCACTTGTATTATTGTGGAAAAACCACTTTTCGCACTTGTGTTCATGTTGAAAAACCACTTTTCGCACTTGTGTTAGTGTTGAAAAACCACTTTTCGCACTTGTGTTGGTGCAGGAAACCACTTTTGCACTTGTATTAGTGTGGAAAAAACACTTTTTGCACTTGTGATAGTGTTGAAAAACCACTTTTCGCACTTGTGTTAGTGTTGAAAAACGACTTTTCGCACTTGTGTTGGTGCAGGAAACCACTTTTGCACTTGTATTAGTGTGGAAAAACCACTTTTCGCACTTGTGTTAGTGTTGAAAAACCACTTTTCGCACTTGTGTTAGTGTTGAAAAACCACTTTTCACACTTGTGTATGGTGTTGAAAAACCACTTTCGCACTTGTGTTGGTGCAGGAAACCACTTTTGCACTTGTATTAGTGTGGAAAAAACACTTTTCGCACTTGTGTTAGTGTTGAAAAACCACTTTTCGCACTTGTGTTAGTGTTGAAAAACCACTTTTCGCACTTGTGTTGGTGCAGGAAACCACTTTTGCACTTGTATTAGTTTGGAAAAAATACTTTTTGCACTAGTGTTAGTGTTGAAAAACCACTTTTCGCACTTGTGTTAGTGTTGAAAAACCACTTTTCGCAACTTGTGTTGTGCAGGAAACCACTTTTGCACTTGTATTAGTATGGTAAAACCACTTTTCGCACTTGTGTTAGTGTTGAAAAACCACTTTTCGCACTTGTGTTAGTGTTGAAAAACCACTTTTCGCACTTGTGTTGTGCAGGAAACCACTTTTGCACTTGTATTAGTGTGGAAAAAACACTTTTGCACTTGTGATAGTGTTGAAAAACCACTTTTCGCACTTATGTTAGTGTTGAAAAACCACTTTCACACTTGTGTTAGTGTTGAAAAACCACTTTTCGCACTTGTGTTGGTGCAGGAAACCACTTTTGCACTTGTATTAGTGTGGAAAAAACACTTTTTGCACTTGTGATAGTGTTGAAAAACCACATTTCGCACTTGTGTTAGTGTTGAAAAACCACTTTTCGCACATGTGTTGGTGCAGGAAACGACTTTTGCACATGTATTAGTGTGGAAAACCACTTTTCGCACTTGTGTTAGTGTTGAAAACCACTTTTCGCACTTGTGTTAGTGTTGAAAAACCACTTTTCACACTTGTGTTGGTGCAGGAAACCACTTTTGCACTTGTATTAGTGTGCAAAAAACACTTTTTTGCACTTGCGATAGTGTTGAAAAACCACTTTTCGCACTTGTGTTAGTGTTGAAAAACCACTTTTCGCACTTGTGTTAGTGTTGAAAAACCACTTTTCGCACTTGTGTTAGTGTTGAAAACCACTTTTCGCACTTGTGTTGGTGCAGGAAACCACTTTTGCACTTGTATTAGTGTGGAAAAACCACTTTTCGCACTTGTGTTAGTGTTGAAAAACCACTTTTCGCACTTGTGTTAGTATTGAAAAACCACTTTTCGCACTTGTGTTGGTGCAGGAAACCACTTTTGCACTTGTATTAGTGTGGAAAAAACACTTTTTGCACTTGTGATAGTGTTGAAAAACCACTTTTCGCACTTGTGTTAGGGTTGAAAAACCACTTTTCGCACTTGTGTTGGTGCAGGAAACCACTTTTCGCACTTGTGTTGGTGCAGGAAACCACTTTTGCACTTGTATTAGTGTGGAAAAACCACTTTTCACACTTGTGTTAGTGTTGAAAAACCACTTTTCGCACTTGTGTTAGTGTTGAAAAACCACTTTTCGCACTTGTGTTGGTGCAGGAAACCACTTTTGCACTTGTATTAGTGTGGAAAAACCACTTTTCGCACTTGTGTTAGTGTTGAAAAACCACTTTTCGCACTTGTGTTAGTGTTGAAAAACCACTTTTCGCACTTGTGTTAGTGTTGAAAAACCACTTTTCGCACTTGTGTTGGTGCAGGAAACCACTTTTGCACTTGTATTAGTGTGGAAAAAAACACTTTTTGCACATGTGATAGTGTTGAAAAACCACTTTTCGCACTTGTGTTAGTGTTGAAAAACCACTTTTCGCACTTGTGTTAGTGTTGAAAAACCACTTTTCGCACTTGTGTTGGTGCAGGAAACCACTTTTGCACTTGTATTAGTGTGGAAAAAACACTTTTTGCACTTGCGTTAGTGTTGAAAAACCACTTTTCGCACTTGTGTTAGTATTGAAAAACCACTTTTCGCACTTGTGTTAGTGTTGAAAAACCACTTTTCGCACTTGTGTTGGTGCAGGAAACCACTTTTGCACTTGTATTAGTGTGGAAAAAACACTTTTTGCACTTGTGATAGTGTTGAAAAACCACTTTTCGCACTTGTGTTGGTGCAGGAAACCACTTTTGCACTTGTATTAGTGTGGAAAAAACACTTTTCGCACTTGTGTTAGTGTTGAAAACAACTTTTCGCACTTGTGTTAGTGTTGAAAAAACCACTTTTCGCACTTGTGTTGGTGCAGGAAACCACTTTTGCACTTGTATTAGTGTGGAAAAAACACTTTTTGCACTTGTGATAGTGTTGAAAAACCACTTTTCACACTTGTGTTAGTGTTGAAAAACCACTTTTTGCACTTGTGTTAGTGTTGAAAAACCACTTTTCGCACTTGTGTTAGTGTTGAAAAACCACTTTTCGCACTTGTGTTGGTGCAGGAAACCACTTTTGCACTTGTATTAGTGTGGAAAAACCACTTTTCGCACTTGTGTTAGTGTTGAAAAACCACTTTTCGCACTTATGTTAGTGTTGAAAAACCACTTTTCGCACTTGTGTTGGTGCAGGAAACCACTTTTGCACTTGTATTAGTGTGGAAAAAACACTTTTTGCACTTGTGATAGTGTTGAAAAACCACTTTTTGCACTTGTGTTAGTGTTGAAAAACCACTTTTTGCACTTGTGTTAGTGTTGAAAAACCACTTTTCGCACTTGTGTTGGTGCAGGAAACCACTTTTGCACTTGTATTAGTGTGGAAAAAACACTTTTTGCACTTGTATTATTGTGGAAAAACCACTTTTCGCACTTGTCTTAGTGTTGAAAAACCACTTTTCGCACTTGTGTTAGTGTTGAAAAACCACTTTTTGCACTTGTGTTGGTGCAGGAAACCACTTTTGCACTTGTATTAGTGTGGAAAAAACACTTTTTGCACTTGTGATAGTGTTGAAAAACCACTTTTCGCACTTGTGTTAGTGTTGAAAAACCACTTTTCGCACTTGTGTTGGTGCAGGAAACCACTTTTGCACTTGTATTAGTGTGGAAAAAACACTTTTTGCACTTGTGATAGTGTTGAAAAACCACTTTTCACACTTGTGTTAGTGTTTAAAAACCAATTTTCGCACTTGTGTTGGTGCAGGAAACCACTTTTGCACTTGTATTAGTGTGGAAAAAACACTTTTCGCACTTGTGTTAGTGTTGAAAAACCACTTTTCGCACTTGTGTTAGTGTTGAAAAACCACTTTTTGCACTTGTGTTGGTGCAGGAAACCACTTTTGCACTTGTATTAGTGTGGAAAAAACACTTTTTGCACTTGTGATAGTGTTGAAAAACCACTTTTCGCACTTGTGTTAGTGTCGAAAAACCACATTTCGCACTTGTGTTAGTGTTGAAAAACCACTTTTCGCACTTGTGTTGGTGCAGGAAAACCACTTTTGCACTTGTATTAGTGTGGAAAAAACACTTTTCGCACTTGTCTTAGTGTTGAAAAACCACTTTTTGCACTTGTGTTAGTGTTGAAAAACCACTTTTCGCACTTGTGTTGGTGCAGGAAACCACTTTTGCACTTGTATTAGTGTGGAAAAACCACTTTTCGCACTTGTGTTAGTGTTGAAAAACCACTTTTCGCACTTGTGTTAGTGTTGAAAAACCACTTTTCGCACTTGTGTTGGTGCAGGAAACCACTTTTGCACTTGTATTAGTGTGGAAAAAACACTTTTTGCACTTGTGATGGTGTTGAAAAACCACTTTTCGCACTTATGTTAGTGTTGAAAAACCACTTTTCGCACTTGTGTTAGTGTTGAAAAACCACTTTTCGCACTTGTGTTGGTGCAGGAAACCACTTTTGCACTTGTATTAGTGTGGAAAAAACACTTTTTGCACTTGTGATAGTGTTGAAAAACCACTTTTCGCACTTGTGTTAGTGTTGAAAAACCACTTTTCGCACATGTGTTGGTGCAGGAAACGACTTTTGCACTTGTATTAGTGTGGAAAACCACTTTTCGCACTTGTGTTAGTGTTGAAAAACCACTTTTCGCACTTGTGTTAGTGTTGAAAAACCACTTTTCACACTTGTGTTGGTGCAGGAAACCACTTTTGCACTTGTATTAGTGTGGAAAAAACACTTTTTGCACTTGCGATAGTGTTGAAAAACCACTTTTCGCACTTGTGTTAGTGTTGAAAAACCACTTTTCGCACTTGTGTTAGTGTTGAAAAACCACTTTTCGCACTTATGTTGGTGCAGGAAACCACTTTTGCACTTGTATTAGTGTGGAAAAAACACTTTTCGCACTTGTGTTAGTGTTGAAAAACCACTTTTCGCACTTGTGTTAGTATTGAAAAAACACTTTTCGCACTTGTGTTGGTGCGGGAAACCACTTTTGCACTTGTATTAGTGTGGAAAAAACACTTTTTGCACTTGTGATAGTGTTGAAAAACCACTTTTCGCACTTGTGTTGGGTTGAAAAACCACTTTTCACACTTGTGTTGGTGCAGGAAACCACTTTTCGCACTTGTGTTGGTGCAGGAAACCACTTTTGCACTTGTATTAGTGTGGAAAAACCACTTTTCACACTTGTGTTAGTGTTGAAAAACCACTTTTCGCACTTGTGTTAGTGTTGAAAAACCACTTTTCGCACTTGTGTTGGTGCAGGAAACCACTTTTGCACTTGTATTAGTGTGGAAAAACCACTTTTCGCACTTGTGTTAGTGTTGAAAAACCACTTTTCGCACTTGTGTTAGTGTTGAAAAACCACTTTTCGCACTTGTGTTAGTGTTGAAAACCCACTTTTCGCACTTGTGTTGGTGCAGGAAACCACTTTTGCACTTGTATTAGTGTGGAAAAAACACTTTTTGCACATGTGATAGTGTTGAAAAACCACTTTTCGCACTTGTGTTAGTGTTGAAAAACCACTTTTCGCACTTGTGTTAGTGTTGAAAAACCACTTTTCGCACTTGTGTTGGTGCAGGAAACCACTTTTGCACTTGTATTAGTGTGGAAAAAACACTTTTTGCACTTGCGTTAGTGTTGAAAAACCACTTTTCGCACTTGTGTTAGTATTGAAAAACCACTTTTCGCACTTGTGTTAGTGTTGAAAAACCACTTTTCGCACTTGTGTTGGTGCAGGAAACCACTTTTGCACTTGTATTAGTGTGGAAAAAACACATTTTGCACTTGTGATAGTGTTGAAAAACCACTTTTCACACTTGTGTTGGTGCAGGAAACCACTTTTGCACTTGTATTAGTGTGGAAAAAAACACTTTTCGCACTTGTGTTAGTGTTGAAAAACAACTTTTCGCACTTGTGTTAGTGTTGAAAAACCACTTTTCGCACTTGTGTTGGTGCAGGAAACCACTTTTGCACTTGTATTAGTGTGGAAAAAACACTTTTTGCACTTGTGATAGTGTTGAAAAACCACTTTTCACACTTGTGTTAGTGTTGAAAAACCACTTTTTGCACTTGTGTTAGTGTTGAAAAACCACTTTTCGCACTTGTGTTAGTGTTGAAAAACCACTTTTCGCACTTGTGTTGGTGCAGGAAACCACTTTTGCACTTGTATTAGAATGGAAAAACCACTTTTCGCACTTGTGTTAGTGTTGAAAAACCACTTTTCGCACTTATGTTAGTGTTGAAAAACCACTTTTCGCACTTGTGTTGGTGCAGGAAACCACTTTTGCACTTGTATTAGTGTGGAAAAAACACTTTTTGCACTTGTGATAGTGTTGAAAAACCACTTTTCGCACTTGTGTTAGTGTTGAAAAACCACTTTTTGCACTTGTGTTAGTGTTGAAAAACCACTTTTCGCACTTGTGTTGGTGCAGGAAACCACTTTTGCACTTGTATTAGTGTGGAAAAAACACTTTTTGCACTTGTATTATTGTGGAAAAACCACTTTTCGCACTTGTCTTAGTATTGAAAAACCACTTTTCGCACTTGTGTTTGTGTTGAAAAACCACTTTTCGCACTTGTGTTGGTGCAGGAAACCACTTTTGCACTTGTATTAGTGTGGAAAAAACACTTTTTGCACTTGTGATAGTGTTGAAAAACCACTTTTCGCACTTGTGTTTGTGTTGAAAAACCACTTTTCGCACTTGTGTTGGTGCAGGAAACCACTTTTGCACTTGTATTAGTGTGGAAAAAACACTTTTTGCACTTGTGATAGTGTTGAAAAACCACTTTTCACACTTGTGTTAGTGTTTAAAAACCACTTTTCGCACTTGTGTTGGTGCAGGAAACCACTTTTGCACTTGTATTAGTGTGGAAAAAACACTTTTCGCACTTGTGTTAGTGTTGAAAAACCACTTTTCGCACTTGTGTTAGTGTTGAAAAACCACTTTTCACACTTGTGTTGGTGCAGGAAACCACTTTTGCACTTGTATTAGTGTGGAAAAAACACTTTTTGCACTTGTGATAGTGTTGAAAAACCACTTTTCGCACTTGTGTTAGTGTTGAAAAACCACATTTCGCACTTGTGTTAGTGTTGAAAAACCACTTTTCGCACTTGTGTTGGTGCAGGAAAACCACTTTTGCACTTGTATTAGTGTGGAAAAAACACTTATCGCACTTGTGTTAGTGTTGAAAAACCACTTTTTGCACTTGTGTTAGTGTTGAAAAACCACTTTTCGCACTTGTGTTGGTGCAGGAAACCACTTTTGCACTTGTATTATTGTGGAAAAACCACTTTTCGCACTTGTGTTCGTGTTGAAAAACCACTTTTCGCACTTGTGTTAGTGTTGAAAAACCACTTTTCGCACTTGTGTTGGTGCAGGAAACCACTTTTGCACTTGTATTAGTGTGGAAAAAACACTTTTTGCACTTGTGATAGTGTTGAAAAACCACTTTTCGCACTTGTGTTAGTGTTGAAAAACGACTTTTCGCACTTGTGTTGGTGCAGGAAACCACTTTTGCACTTGTATTAGTGTGGAAAAACCACTTTTCGCACTTGTGTTAGTGTTGAAAAACTACTTTTCGCACTTGTGTTAGTGTTGAAAAACCACTTTTCACACTTGTGTTGGTGTTGAAAAACCACTTTTCGCACTTGTGTTGGTGCAGGAAACCACTTTTGCACTTGTATTAGTGTGGAAAAAACACTTCGCACTTGTGTTAGTGTTGAAAAACCACTTTTCGCATTTGTGTTAGTGTTGAAAAACCACTTTTCGCACTTGTGTTGGTGCAGGAAACCACTTTTGCACTTGTATTAGTTTGGAAAAAATACTTTTTGCACTTGTGTTAGTGTTGAAAAACCACTTTTCGCACTTGTGTTAGTGTTGAAAAACCACTTTTCGCACTTGTGTTGGTGCAGGAAACCACTTTTGCACTTGTATTAGTGTGGAAAAACCACTTTTCGCACTTGTGTTAGTGTTGAAAAACCACTTTTCGCTCTTGTGTTAGTGTTGAAAAACCACTTTTCACACTTGTGTTGGTGCAGGAAACCACTTTTGCACTTGTATTAGTGTGGAAAAAACACTTTTTGCACTTGTGATAGTGTTGAAAAACCACTTTTCGCACTTATGTTAGTGTTGAAAAACCACTTTTCGCACTTGTGTTAGTGTTGAAAAACCACTTTTCGCACATGTGTTGGTGCAGGAAACGACTTTTGCACTTGTATTAGTGTGGAAAACCACTTTTCGCACTTGTGTTAGTGTTGAAAAACCACTTTTCGCACTTGTGTTAGTGTTGAAAAACTACTTTTCACACTTGTGTTGGTGCAGGAAACCACTTTTGCACTTGTATTAGTGTGGAAAAAACACTTTTTGCACTTGCGATAGTGTTGAAAAACCACTTTTCGCACTTGTGTTAGTGTTGAAAAACCACTTTTCGCACTTGTGTTAGTGTTGAAAAACCACTTTTCGCACTTGTGTTGGTGCAGGAAACCACTTTTGCACTTGTATTAGTGTGGAAAAAACACTTTTTGCACTTGTGTTAGTGTTGAAAAACCACTTTTCGCACTTGTGTTAGTATTGAAAAACCACTTTTCGCACTTGTGTTGGTGCAGGAAACCACTTTTGCACTTGTATTAGTGTGGAAAAAACACTTTTTGCACTTGTGATAGTGTTGAAAAACCACTTTTCGCACTTGTGTTAGGGTTGAAAAACCACTTTTCGCACCTGTGTTGGTGCAGGAAACCACTTTTCGCACTTGTGTTGGTGCAGGAAACCACTTTTGCACTTGTATTAGTGTGGAAAAACCACTTTTCACACTTGTGTTAGTGTTGAAAAACCACTTTTCGCACTTGTGTTAGTGTTGAAAAACCACTTTTCGCACATGTGTTGGTGCAGGAAACGACTTTTGCACTTGTATTAGTGTGGAAAACCACTTTTCGCACTTGTGTTAGTGTTGAAAAACCACTTTTCGCACTTGTGTTAGTGTTGAAAAACCACTTTTCACACTTGTGTTGGTGCAGGAAACCACTTTTGCACTTGTATTAGTGTGGAAAAAACACTTTTTGCACTTGCGATAGTGTTGAAAAACCACTTTTCGCACTTGTGTTAGTGTTGAAAAACCACTTTTCGCACTTGTGTTAGTGTTGAAAAACCACTTTTCGCACTTATGTTGGTGCAGGAAACCACTTTTGCACTTGTATTAGTGTGGAAAAAACACTTTTCGCACTTGTGTTAGTGTTGAAAAACCACTTTTCGCACTTGTGTTAGTATTGAAAAACCACTTTTCGCACTTGTGTTGGTGCGGGAAACCACTTTTGCACTTGTATTAGTGTGGAAAAAACACTTTTTGCACTTGTGATAGTGTTGAAAAACCACATTTCGCACTTGTGTTAGGGTTGAAAAACCACTTTTCACACTTGTGTTGGTGCAGGAAACCACTTTTCGCACTTGTGTTGGTGCAGGAAACCACTTTTGCACTTGTATTAGTGTGGAAAAACCACTTTTCACACTTGTGTTAGTGTTGAAAAACCACTTTTCGCACTTGTGTTAGTGTTGAAAAACCACTTTTCGCACTTGTGTTGGTGCAGGAAACCACTTTTGCACTTGTATTAGTGTGGAAAAACCACTTTTCGCACTTGTGTTAGTGTTGAAAAACCACTTTTCGCACTTGTGTTAGTGTTGAAAAACCACTTTTCGCACTTGTGTTAGTGTTGAAAAACCACTTTTCGCACTTGTGTTGGTGCAGGAAACCACTTTTGCACTTGTATTAGTGTGGAAAAAACACTTTTTGCACATGTGATAGTGTTGAAAAACCACTTTTCGCACTTGTGTTAGTGTTGAAAAACCACTTTTCGCACTTGTGTTAGTGTTGAAAAACCACTTTTCGCACTTGTGTTGGTGCAGGAAACCACTTTTGCACTTGTATTAGTGTGGAAAAAACACTTTTTGCACTTGCGTTAGTGTTGAAAAACCACTTTTCGCACTTGTGTTAGTATTGAAAAACCACTTTTCGCATTTGTGTTAGTGTTGAAAAACCACTTTTCGCACTTGTGCTGGTGCAGGAAACCACTTTTGCACTTGTATTAGTGTGGAAAAAACACATTTTGCACTTGTGATAGTGTTGAAAAACCACTTTTCACACTTGTGTTGGTGCAGGAAACCACTTTTGCACTTGTATTAGTGTGGAAAAAACACTTTTCGCACTTGTGTTAGTGTTGAAAAACAACTTTTCGCACTTGTGTTAGTGTTGAAAAACCACTTTTCGCACTTGTGTTGGTGCAGGAAACCACTTTTGCACTTGTATTAGTGTGGAAAAAACACTTTTTGCACTTGTGATAGTGTTGAAAAACCACTTTTCACACTTGTGTTAGTGTTGAAAAACCACTTTTTGCACTTGTGTTAGTGTTGAAAAACCACTTTTCGCACTTGTGTTAGTGTTGAAAAACCACTTTTCGCACTTGTGTTGGTGCAGGAAACCACTTTTGCACTTGTATTAGAATGGAAAAACCACTTTTCGCACTTGTGTTAGTGTTGAAAAACCACTTTTCGCACTTATGTTAGTGTTGAAAAACCACTTTTCGCACTTGTGTTGGTGCAGGAAACCACTTTTGCACTTGTATTAGTGTGGAAAAAACACTTTTTGCACTTGTGATAGTGTTGAAAAACCACTTTTCGCACTTGTGTTAGTGTTGAAAAACCACTTTTTGCACTTGTGTTAGTGTTGAAAAACCACTTTTCGCACTTGTGTTGGTGCAGGAAACCACTTTTGCACTTGTATTAGTGTGGAAAAAACACTTTTTGCACTTGTATTATTGTGGAAAAACCACTTTTGCACTTGTATTAGTGTGGAAAAACCACTTTTCGCACTTGTGTTTGTGTTGAAAAACCACTTTTCGCACTTGTGTTGGTGCAGGAAACCACTTTTGCACTTGTATTACTGTGGAAAAAACACTTTTTGCACTTGTGATAGTGTTGAAAAACCACTTTTCGCACTTGTGTTAGTGTTGAAAAACCACTTTTCGCACTTGTGTTGGTGCAGGAAACCACTTTTGCACTTGTATTAGTGTGGAAAAAACACTTTTTGCACTTGTGATAGTGTTGAAAAACCACTTTTCACACTTGTGTTAGTGTTTAAAAACCACTTTTCGCACTTGTGTTGGTGCAGGAAACCACTTTTGCACTTGTATTAGTGTGGAAAAAAACTTTTCGCACTTGTGTTAGTGTTGAAAAACCACTTTTCGCACTTGTGTTAGTGTTGAAAAACCACTTTTCACACTTGTGTTGGTGCAGGAAACCACTTTTGCACTTGTATTAGTGTGGAAAAAACACTTTTTGCACTTGTGATAGTGTTGAAAAACCACTTTTCGCACTTGTGTTAGTGTTGAAAAACCACATTTCGCACTTGTGTTAGTGTTGAAAAACCACTTTTCGCACTTGTGTTGGTGCAGGAAAATCACTTTTGCACTTGTATTAGTGTGGAAAAAACACATCGCACTTGTGTTAGTGTTGAAAAACCACTTTTTGCACTTGTGTTAGTGTTGAAAAACCACTTTTCGCACTTGTGTTGGTGCAGGAAACCACTTTTGCACTTGTATTATTGTGGAAAAACCACTTTTCGCACTTGTGTTCGTGTTGAAAAACCACTTTTCGCACTTGTGTTAGTGTTGAAAAACCACTTTTCGCACTTGTGTTGGTGCAGGAAACCACTTTTGCACTTGTATTAGTGTGGAAAAAACACTTTTTGCACTTGTGATAGTGTTGAAAAACCACTTTTCGCACTTGTGTTAGTGTTGAAAAACGACTTTTCGCACTTGTGTTGGTGCAGGAAACCACTTTTGCACTTGTATTAGTGTGGAAAAACCACTTTTCGCACTTGTGTTAGTGTTGAAAAACTACTTTTCGCACTTGTGTTAGTGTTGAAAAACCACTTTTCACACTTGTGTTGGTGTTGAAAAACCACTTTTCGCACTTGTGTTGGTGCAGGAAACCACTTTTGCACTTGTATTAGTGTGGAAAAAACACTTCGCACTTGTGTTAGTGTTGAAAAACCACTTTTCGCATTTGTGTTAGTGTTGAAAAACCACTTTTCGCACTTGTGTTGGTGCAGGAAACCACTTTTGCACTTGTATTAGTTTGGAAAAAATACTTTTTGCACTTGTGTTAGTGTTGAAAAACCACTTTTCGCACTTGTGTTAGTGTTGAAAAACCACTTTTCGCACTTGTGTTGGTGCAGGAAACCACTTTTGCACTTGTATTAGTGTGGAAAAACCACTTTTCGCACTTGTGTTAGTGTTGAAAAACCACTTTTCGCACTTGTGTTAGTGTTGAAAAACCACTTTTCACACTTGTGTTGGTGCAGGAAACCACTTTTGCACTTGTATTAGTGTGGAAAAAACACTTTTTGCACTTGTGATAGTGTTGAAAAACCACTTTTCGCACTTATGTTAGTGTTGAAAAACCACTTTTCGCACTTGTGTTAGTGTTGAAAAACCACTTTTCGCACATGTGTTGGTGCAGGAAACGACTTTTGCACTTGTATTAGTGTGGAAAACCACTTTTCGCACTTGTGTTAGTGTTGAAAAACCACTTTTCGCACTTGTGTTAGTGTTGAAAAACTACTTTTCACACTTGTGTTGGTGCAGGAAACCACTTTTGCACTTGTATTAGTGTGGAAAAAACACTTTTTGCACTTGCGATAGTGTTGAAAAACCACTTTTCGCACTTGTGTTAGTGTTGAAAAACCACTTTTCGCACTTGTGTTAGTGTTGAAAAACCACTTTTCGCACTTGTGTTGGTGCAGGAAACCACTTTTGCACTTGTATTAGTGTGGAAAAAACACTTTTTGCACTTGTGTTAGTGTTGAAAAACCACTTTTCGCACTTGTGTTAGTAT
This sequence comes from Myxine glutinosa, assembly GCF_964187855.1. Classification (NCBI taxonomy): domain Eukaryota; kingdom Metazoa; phylum Chordata; class Myxini; order Myxiniformes; family Myxinidae; genus Myxine; species Myxine glutinosa. The sequence continues at coordinate 66,307 of NW_027617248.1, read as the reverse complement.
TGAAAAACCACTTTTCGCACTTGTGTTGGTGCAGGAAACCACTTTTGCACTTGTATTAGTGTGGAAAAAACACTTTTTGCACTTGTGATAGTGTTGAAAAACCACTTTTCGCACTTGTGTTAGGGTTGAAAAACCACTTTTCGCACTTGTGTTGGTGCAGGAAACCACTTTTCGCACTTGTGTTGGTGCAGGAAACCACTTTTGCACTTGTATTAGTGTGGAAAAACCACTTTTCACACTTGTGTTAGTGTTGAAAAACCACTTTTCGCACTTGTGTTAGTGTTGAAAAACCACTTTTCGCACATGTGTTGGTGCAGGAAACGACTTTTGCACTTGTATTAGTGTGGAAAACCACTTTTCGCACTTGTGTTAGTGTTGAAAAACCACTTTTCGCACTTGTGTTAGTGTTGAAAAACCACTTTTCACACTTGTGTTGGTGCAGGAAACCACTTTTGCACTTGTGTTGGTGTGGAAAAAACACTTTTTGCACTTGCGATAGTGTTGAAAAACCACTTTTCGCACTTGTGTTAGTGTTGAAAAACCACTTTTCGCACTTGTGTTAGTGTTGAAAAACCACTTTTCGCACTTATGTTGGTGCAGGAAACCACTTTTGCACTTGTATTAGTGTGGAAAAAACACTTTTCGCACTTGTGTTAGTGTTGAAAAACCACTTTTCGCACTTGTGTTAGTATTGAAAAACCACTTTTCGCACTTGTGTTGGTGCGGGAAACCACTTTTGCACTTGTATTAGTGTGGAAAAAACACTTTTTGCACTTGTGATAGTGTTGAAAAACCACATTTCGCACTTGTGTTAGGGTTGAAAAACCACTTTTCACACTTGTGTTGGTGCAGGAAACCACTTTTCGCACTTGTGTTGGTGCAGGAAACCACTTTTGCACTTGTATTAGTGTGGAAAAACCACTTTTCACACTTGTGTTAGTGTTGAAAAACCACTTTTCGCACTTGTGTTAGTGTTGAAAAACCACTTTTCGCACTTGTGTTGGTGCAGGAAACCACTTTTGCACTTGTATTAGTGTGGAAAAACCACTTTTCGCACTTGTGTTAGTGTTGAAAAACCACTTTTCGCACTTGTGTTAGTGTTGAAAAACCACTTTTCGCACTTGTGTTAGTGTTGAAAAACCACTTTTCGCACTTGTGTTGGTGCAGGAAACCACTTTTGCACTTGTATTAGTGTGGAAAAAACACTTTTTGCACATGTGATAGTGTTGAAAAACCACTTTTCGCACTTGTGTTAGTGTTGAAAAACCACTTTTCGCACTTGTGTTAGTGTTGAAAAACCACTTTTCGCACTTGTGTTGGTGCAGGAAACCACTTTTGCACTTGTATTAGTGTGGAAAAAACACTTTTTGCACTTGCGTTAGTGTTGAAAAACCACTTTTCGCACTTGTGTTAGTATTGAAAAACCACTTTTCGCATTTGTGTTAGTGTTGAAAAACCACTTTTCGCACTTGTGTTGGTGCAGGAAACCACTTTTGCACTTGTATTAGTGTGGAAAAAACACATTTTGCACTTGTGATAGTGTTGAAAACCACTTTTCACACTTGTGTTGGTGCAGGAAACCACTTTTGCACTTGTATTAGTGTGGAAAAAACACTTTTCGCACTTGTGTTAGTGTTGAAAAACAACTTTTCGCACTTGTGTTAGTGTTGAAAAACCACTTTTCGCACTTGTGTTGGTGCAGGAAACCACTTTTGCACTTGTATTAGTGTGGAAAAAACACTTTTTGCACTTGTGATAGTGTTGAAAAACCACTTTTCACACTTGTGTTAGTGTTGAAAAACCACTTTTTGCACTTGTGTTAGTGTTGAAAAACCACTTTTCGCACTTGTGTTAGTGTTGAAAAACCACTTTTCGCACTTGTGTTGGTGCAGGAAACCACTTTTGCACTTGTATTAGAATGGAAAAACCACTTTTCGCACTTGTGTTAGTGTTGAAAAACCACTTTTCGCACTTATGTTAGTGTTGAAAAACCACTTTTCGCACTTGTGTTGGTGCAGGAAACCACTTTTGCACTTGTATTAGTGTGGAAAAAACACTTTTTGCACTTGTGATAGTGTTGAAAAACCACTTTTCGCACTTGTGTTAGTGTTGAAAAACCACTTTTTGCACTTGTGTTAGTGTTGAAAAACCACTTTTCGCACTTGTGTTGGTGCAGGAAACCACTTTTGCACTTGTATTAGTGTGGAAAAAACACTTTTTGCACTTGTATTATTGTGGAAAAACCACTTTTCGCACTTGTCTTAGTGTTGAAAAACCACTTTTCGCACTTGTGTTTGTGTTGAAAAACCACTTTTCGCACTTGTGTTGGTGCAGGAAACCACTTTTGCACTTGTATTACTGTGGAAAAAACACTTTTTGCACTTGTGATAGTGTTGAAAAACCACTTTTCGCACTTGTGTTAGTGTTGAAAAACCACTTTTCGCACTTGTGTTGGTGCAGGAAACCACTTTTGCACTTGTATTAGTGTGGAAAAAACACTTTTTGCACTTGTGATAGTGTTGAAAAACCACTTTTCACACTTGTGTTAGTGTTTAAAAACCACTTTTCGCACTTGTGTTGGTGCAGGAAACCACTTTTGCACTTGTATTAGTGTGGAAAAAAACTTTTCGCACTTGTGTTAGTGTTGAAAAACCACTTTTCGCACTTGTGTTAGTGTTGAAAAACCACTTTTCACACTTGTGTTGGTGCAGGAAACCACTTTTGCACTTGTATTAGTGTGGAAAAAACACTTTTTGCACTTGTGATAGTGTTGAAAAACCACTTTTCGCACTTGTGTTAGTGTTGAAAAACCACATTTCGCACTTGTGTTAGTGTTGAAAAACCACTTTTCGCACTTGTGTTGGTGCAGGAAAACCACTTTTGCACTTGTATTAGTGTGGAAAAAACACTTATCGCACTTGTGTTAGTGTTGAAAAACCACTTTTTGCACTTGTGTTAGTGTTGAAAAACCACTTTTCGCACTTGTGTTGGTGCAGGAAACCACTTTTGCACTTGTATTATTGTGGAAAAACCACTTTTCGCACTTGTGTTCGTGTTGAAAAACCACTTTTCGCACTTGTGTTAGTGTTGAAAAACCACTTTTCGCACTTGTGTTGGTGCAGGAAACCACTTTTGCACTTGTATTAGTGTGGAAAAAACACTTTTTGCACTTGTGATAGTGTTGAAAAACCACTTTTCGCACTTGTGTTAGTGTTGAAAAACGACTTTTCGCACTTGTGTTGGTGCAGGAAACCACTTTTGCACTTGTATTAGTGTGGAAAAACCACTTTTCGCACTTGTGTTATTGTTGAAAAACCACTTTTCGCACTTGTGTTAGTGTTGAAAAACCACTTTTCACACTTGTGTTGGTGTTGAAAAACCACTTTTCGCACTTGTGTTGGTGCAGGAAACCACTTTTGCACTTGTATTAGTGTGGAAAAAACACTTTTCGCACTTGTGTTAGTGTTGAAAAACCACTTTTCGCACTTGTGTTAGTGTTGAAAAACCACTTTTCGCACTTGTGTTGGTGCAGGAAACCACTTTTGCACTTGTATTAGTTTGGAAAAAATACTTTTTGCACTTGTGTTAGTGTTGAAAAACCACTTTTCGCACTTGTGTTAGTGTTGAAAAACCACTTTTCGCACTTGTGTTGGTGCAGGAAACCACTTTTGCACTTGTATTAGTGTGGAAAAACCACTTTTCGCACTTGTGTTAGTGTTGAAAAACCACTTTTCGCACTTGTGTTAGTGTTGAAAAACCACTTTTCACACTTGTGTTGGTGCAGGAAACCACTTTTGCACTTGTATTAGTGTGGAAAAAACACTTTTTGCACTTGTGATAGTGTTGAAAAACCACTTTTCGCACTTATGTTAGTGTTGAAAAACCACTTTTCGCACTTGTGTTAGTGTTGAAAAACCACTTTTCGCACATGTGTTGGTGCAGGAAACGACTTTTGCACTTGTATTAGTGTGGAAAACCACTTTTCGCACTTGTGTTAGTGTTGAAAAACCACTTTTCGCACTTGTGTTAGTGTTGAAAAACCACTTTTCACACTTGTGTTGGTGCAGGAAACCACTTTTGCACTTGTATTAGTGTGGAAAAAACACTTTTTGCACTTGCGATAGTGTTGAAAAACCACTTTTCGCACTTGTGTTAGTGTTGAAAAACCACTTTTCGCACTTGTGTTAGTGTTGAAAAACCACTTTTCGCACTTGTGTTGGTGCAGGAAACCATTTTTGCACTTGTATTAGTGTGGAAAAAACACTTTTTGCACTTGTGTTAGTGTTGAAAAACCACTTTTCGCACTTGTGTTAGTATTGAAAAACCACTTTTCGCACTTGTGTTGGTGCAGGAAACCACTTTTGCACTTGTATTAGTGTGGAAAAAACACTTTTTGCACTTGTGATAGTGTTGAAAAACCACTTTTCGCACTTGTGTTAGGGTTGAAAAACCACTTTTCGCACTTGTGTTGGTGCAGGAAACCACTTTTCGCAATTGTGTTGGTGCAGGAAACCACTTTTGCACTTGTATTAGTGTGGAAAAACCACTTTTCACACTTGTGTTAGTGTTGAAAAACCACTTTTCGCACTTGTGTTAGTGTTGAAAAACCACTTTTCGCACTTGTGTTGGTGCAGGAAACCACTTTTCGCACTTGTGTTGGTGCAGGAAACCACTTTTGCACTTGTATTAGTGTGGAAAAACCACTTTTCGCACTTGTGTTAGTGTTGAAAAACCACTTTTCGCACTTGTGTTGGTGTTGAAAAACCACTTTTCACACTTGTGTTGGTGCAGGAAACCACTTCTGCACTTGTATTAGTGTGGAAAAAACACTTTTCGCACTTGTGTTAGTGTTGAAATCCACTTTTCGCACTTGTGTTAGTATTGAAAAACCACTTTTCGCACTTGTGTTAGTGTTGAAAAACCACTTTTCGCACTTGTGTTGGTGCAGGAAACCACTTTTGCACTTGTATTAGTGTGGAAAAACCACTTTTCGCACTTGTGTTAGTGTTGAAAAACCACATTTCGCACTTGTGTTAGTGTTGAAAAACCACTTTTCGCACTTGTGTTGGTGCAGGAAACCACTTTTGCACTTGTATTAGTGTGGAAAAACCACTTTTCGCACTTGTGTTAGTGTTGAAAAACCACTTTTCGCACTTGTGTTAGTGTTGAAAAACCACTTTTCGCACTTGTGTTGGTGCAGGAAACCACTTTTGCACTTGTATTCGTGTGGAAAAAACACTTTTTGCACTTGTGATAGTGTTGAAAAACCACTTTTCGCACTTGTGTTAGTGTTGAAAAACCACTTTTCGCACTTGTGTTGGTGCAGGAAACCACTTTTGCACTTGTATTAGTGTGGAAAAAACACTTTTCGCACTTGTGTTAGTGTTGAAAACCACTTTTCGCACTTGGGTTAGTGTTGAAAAACCACTTTTCGCACTTGTGTTGGTGCAGGAAACCACTTCTGCACTTGTATTAGTGTGGAAAAACCACTTTTCGCACTTGTGTTAGTGTTGAAAAACCACCTTTCGCACTTGTGTTAGTGTTGAAAAACCACTTTTCGCACTTGTGTTGGTGCAGGAAACCACTTTTGCACTTGTATTAGTGTGGAAAAAACACTTTTTGCACTTGTGATAGTGTTGAAAAACCACTTTTCGCACTTGTGTTAGTGTTGAAAAACAACTTTTCGCACTTGTGTTGGTGCAGGAAACCACTTTTCGCACTTGTGTTGGTGCAGGAAACCACTTTTGCACTTGTATTAGTGTGGAAAACCACTTTTCGCACTTGTGTTAGTGTTGAAAAACCACTCTTCGCACTTGGGTTAGTGTTGAAAAATCACTTTTCGCACTTGTGTTAGTGTTGAAAAACCACTTTTCGCACTTGTGTTGGTGCAGGAAACCACTTTTGCACTTGTATTAGTGTGGAAAAAACACTTTTCACACTTGTGTTCGTGTTGAAAAACCACTTTTCGCACTTGTGTTAGTGTTGAAAAACCACTTTTCGCACTTGTGTTAGTGTTGAAAAACCACTTTTTGCACTTGTGTTGGTGCAGGAAACCACTTTTGCACTTGTATTAGTGTGGAAAAAACACTTTTTGCACTTGTGATAGTGTTGAAAAACCACTTTTCGCACTTGTGTTATTGTTGAAAAACCACTTTTTGCACTTGTGTTGGTGCAGGAAACCACTTTTCGCACTTGTATTAGTGTGGAAAAAACACTTTTCGCACTTGTGTTAGTGTTGAAAAACCACTTTTCGCACTTGGGTTAGTGTTGAAAAACCACTTTTTCGCACTTGTGTTGGTGCAGGAAACCACTTTTGCACTTGTATTAGTGTGGAAAAACCACTTTTCGCACTTGTGTTAGTGTTGAAAAACCACTTTTCGCACTTGTGTTAGTGTTGAAAAACCACTTTTCGCACTTGTGTTGGTGCAGGAAACCACTTTTGCACTTGTATTAGTGTGGAAAAAACACTTTTTGCACTTGTGATAGTGTTGAAAAACCACTTTTCGCACTTGTGTTAGTGTTGAAAAACCACTTTTCGCACTTGTGTTGGTGCAGGAAACCACTTTTGCACTTGTATTAGTGTGGAAAAAACACTTTTTGCACTTGTGATAGTGTTGAAAAACCACTTTTCGCACTTGTGTTAGTGTTGAAAAACCACTTTTCGCACTTGTGTTGGTGCAGGAAACCACTTTTCGCACTTGTGTTGGTGCAGGAAACCACTTTTGCACTTGTATTAGTGTGTAAAACCACTTTTCGCACTTGTGTTAGTGTTGAAAAACCACTCTTCGCACTTGTGTTAGTGTTGAAAAATCACTTTTCGCACTTGTGTTAGTGTTGAAAAACCACTTTTCGCACTTGTGTTGGTGCAGGAAACCACTTTTGCACTTGTATTAGTGTGGAAAAAACACTTTTCGCACTTGTGTTAGTGTTGAAAAACCACTTTTCGCACTTGTGTTGGTGCAGGAAACCACTTTTGCACTTGTATTAGTGTGAAAAAAATACTTTTTGCACTTGTGATAATGTTGAAAAACCACTTTTCGCACTTGTGTTAGTGTTGATAAACCACTTTTCGCACTTGTGTTGGTGCAGGAAACGACTTTTGCACTTGTATTAGTGTGGAAAAACCACTTTTCGCACTTGTGTTAGTGCTGAAAAACCACTTTTCGCACTTGTGTTAGTGTTGAAAAACCACTTTTCGCACTTGTGTTGGTGCAGGAAACCACTTTTGCACTTGTATTAGTGTGGAAAAACCACTTTTCGCACTTGTGTTAGTGTTGAAAAACCACTTTTCGCACTTGTGTTAGTGTTGAAAAACCACTTTTCGCACTTGTGTTGGTGCAGGAAACCACTTTTTCACTTGTATTAGTGTGGAAAAACCACTTTTTGCACTTGTGATAGTGTTGAAAAACCACTTTTCGCACTTGTGTTAGTGTTGAAAAACCACTTTTCGCACTTGTGTTGGTGTAGGAAACCACTTTTGCACTTGTATTAGTGTGGAAAAAACAATTTTTGCACTTGTGATAGTGTTGAAAACCACTTTTTGCACTTGTGTTAGTGTTGAAAAACCACTTTCGCACTTGTGTTGGTGCAGGAAACCACTTTTGCACTTGTATTAGTGTGGAAAAAACACTTTTTGCACTTGTGATAGTGTTGAAAAACCACTTTTCGCACTTGTGTTAGTGTTGAAAAACCACTTTTCGCACTTGTGTTGGTGCAGGAAACCACTTTTGCACTTGTATTAGTGTGGAAAAACCACGTTTCGCACTTGTGTTAGGGTTGAAAAACCACTTTTCGCACTTGTGTTAGTGTTGAAAAAACACTTTTCGCACTTGTGTTGGTGCAGGAAACCACTTTTGCACTTGTATTAGTGTGGAAAAAACACTTTTTGCACTTGTGATAGTGTTGAAAAACCACTTTTCGCACTTGTGTTAGTGTTGAAAAACCACTTTTCGCACTTGTGTTGGTGCAGGAAACCACTTTTCGCACTTGTGTTGGTGCAGGAAACCACTTTTGCACTTGTATTAGTGTGGAAAACCACTTTTCGCACTTGTGTTAGTGTTGAAAAACCACTTTTCGCACTTGTGTTAGTGTTGAAAAACCACTTTTCGCACTTGTGTTAGTGTTGAAAAACCACTTTTCGCACTTGTGTTGGTGCAGGAAACCACTTTTGCACTTGTATTAGTGTGGAAAAACGACTTTTCGCACTTGTGTTAGTGTTGAAAAACCACTTTTCGCACCTGTGTTAGTGTTGAAAAACCACTTTTCGCACTTGTGTTGGTGCAGGAAACCACTTTTGCACTTGTATTAGTGTGGAAAAACCACTTTTCGCACTTGTATTAGTGTGGAAAAAACACTTTTCGCACTTGTGTTAGTGTTGAAAAACCACTTTTCGCACTTGTGTTGGTGCAGGAAACCACTTTTGCACTTGTATTAGTGTGAAAAAAATACTTTTTGCACTTGTGATAATGTTGAAAAACCACTTTTCGCACTTGTGTTAGTGTTGATAAACCACTTTTCGCACTTGTGTTGGTGCAGGAAACGACTTTTGCACTTGTATTAGTGTGGAAAAACCACTTTTCGCACTTGTGTTAGTGCTGAAAAACCACTTTTCGCACTTGTGTTAGTGTTGAAAAACCACTTTTCGCACTTGTGTTGGTGCAGGAAACCACTTTTGCACTTGTATTAGTGTGGAAAAACCACTGTTCGCACTTGTGTTAGTGTTGAAAAACCACTTTTCGCACTTGTGTTAGTGTTGAAAAACCACTTTTCGCACTTGTGTTGGTGCAGGAAACCACTTTTGCACTTGTATTAGTGTGGAAAAAACACTTTTTGCACTTGTGATAGTGTTGAAAAACCACTTTTCGCACTTGTGTTAGTGTTGAAAAACCACTTTTCGCACTTGTGTTGGTGCAGGAAACCACTTTTCGCACTTGTGTTGGTGCAGGAAACCACTTTTGCACTTGTATTAGTGTGTAAAACCACTTTTCGCACTTGTGTTAGTGTTGAAAAACCACTCTTCGCACTTGTGTTAGTGTTGAAAAATCACTTTTCGCACTTGTGTTAGTGTTGAAAAACCACTTTTCGCACTTGTGTTGGTGCAGGAAACCACTTTTGCACTTGTATTAGTGTGGAAAAAACACTTTTCGCACTTGTGTTAGTGTTGAAAAACCACTTTTCGCACTTGTGTTGGTGCAGGAAACCACTTTTGCACTTGTATTAGTGTGAAAAAAATACTTTTTGCACTTGTGATAATGTTGAAAAACCACTTTTCGCACTTGTGTTAGTGTTGATAAACCACTTTTCGCACTTGTGTTGGTGCAGGAAACGACTTTTGCACTTGTATTAGTGTGGAAAAACCACTTTTCGCACTTGTGTTAGTGCTGAAAAACCACTTTTCGCACTTGTGTTAGTGTTGAAAAACCACTTTTCGCACTTGTGTTGGTGCAGGAAACCACTTTTGCACTTGTATTAGTGTGGAAAAACCACTTTTCGCACTTGTGTTAGTGTTGAAAAACCACTTTTCGCACTTGTGTTAGTGTTGAAAAACCACTTTTCGCACTTGTGTTGGTGCAGGAAACCACTTTTTCACTTGTATTAGTGTGGAAAAACCACTTTTCGCACTTGTGTTGGTGCAGGAAACCACTTTTGCCCTTATATTAGTGTTGAAAAAACACTTTTCGCACTTGTGTTAGTGTTGAAAAACCACTTTTCGCACTTGTGTTGGTGCAGGAAACCACGTTTGCACTTGTATTGGTTTGGAAAAAACACTTTTTGCACTTGTGATATTGTTGAAAAACCACTTTTCGCACTTGCGTTAGTGTTGAAAAACCACTTTTCGCACTTGTGTTGGTGCAGGAAACCACTTTTGCACTTGTATTAGTGTGGAAAAACACTTTTTGCACTTGTGATAGTGTTGAAAAACCACTTTTCGCACATGTGTTTGTGTTTAAAAACCACTTTTCGCACTTGCGTTAGTGTTGAAAAACCACGTTTGGCACTTGTGTTGGTGCAGGAAACCACTTTTGCACTTGTATTAGTGTGGAAAAAACACTTTTTGCACTTGTGATAGTGTTGAAAAACCACTTTTCGCACTTGTGTTAGTGTTGAAAAACCACTTTTCGCACTTGTGTTGGTGCAGGAAACCGCTTTTGCACTTGTATTAGTGTGGAAAAACCACTTTTCGCACTTGTGTTAGTGTTGAAAAACCACATTTCGCACTTGTGTTAGTGTTGAAAAACCACTTTTCGCACTTGTGTTGGTGCAGGAAACCACTTTTGCACTTGTATCAGTGTGGAAAAATCACTTTATGCACTTGTGTTAGTGTTGAAAAACCACTTTTCGCACTTGTGTTAGTGTTGAAAAACCACTTTTGGCACTTGTGTTGGTGCAGGAAACCACTTTTGCACTTGTATTAGTGTGGAAAAAACACTTTTTGCACTTGTGATAGTGTTGAAAAACCACTTTTCGCACTTGTGTTAGTGTTGAAAAACCACTTTTCGCACTTGTGTTGGTGTTGAAAAACCACTTTCACACTTGTGTTGGTGCATGAAACCACTTTTGCACTTGTATTAGTGTGGAAAAAACACTTTTCGCACTTGTGTTAGTGTTGAAAATCCACTTTTCGCACTTGTGTTAGTATTCAAAAACCACTTTTCGCACTTGTGTTAGTGTTGAAAAACCACTTTTCGCACTTGTGTTGGTGCAGGAAACCACTTTTGCACTTGTATTAGTGTGGAAAAACCACTTTTCGCACTTGTGTTAGTGTTGAAAAACCACTTTTCGCACTTGTTTTAGTGTTGAAAAACCACTTTTCGCACTTGTGTTGGTGCAGGAAACCACTTTTGCACTTGTATTAGTGTGGAAAAACCACTTTTTGCACTTGTGATAGTGTTGAAAAACCACTTTTCGCACTTGTGTTAGTGTTGAAAAACCACTTTTCGCACTTGCGTTGGTGCAGGAAACCACTTTTGCACTTGTATTAGTGTGGAAAAAACACTTTTTGCACTTGTGATATTGTTGAAAAACCACTTTTCGCACTTGTGTTAGTGTTGAAAAACCACTTTTCGCACTTGTGTTAGTGTTGAAAAACCACTTTTCGCACTTGTGTTGGTGCAGGAAAACACTTTTGCACTTGTATTAGTGTGGAAAAAACACTTTTTGCACTTGTGATAGTGTTGAAAAACCACTTTTCGCACTTGTGTTAGTGTTGAAAAACCACTTTTCGCACTTGCGTTGGTGCAGGAAACCACTTTTGCACTTGTATTAGTGTGGAAAAAACACTTTTTGCACTTGTGATAGTGTTGAAAAACCACTTTTCGCACATGTGTTTGTGTTTAAAAACCACTTTTCGCACTTGGGTTAGTGTTGAAAAACCACGTTTGGCACTTGTGTTGGTGCAGGAAACCACTTTTGCACTTGTATTAGTGTGGAAAAAACACTTTTTGCACTTGTGATAGTGTTGAAAAACCACTTTTCGCACTTGTGTTAGTGTTGAAAGACCACTTTTCGCACTTGTGTTGGTGCAGGAAACCGCTTTTGCACTTGTATTAGTGTGGAAAAACCACTTTTCGCACTTGTGTTAGTGTTGAAAAACCACTTTTCGCACTTGTGTTAGTGTTGAAAAACCACTTTTCGCACTTGTGTTGGTGCAGGAAACTACTTTTGCACTTGTATTAGTGTGGAAAAACCACTTTTCGCACTTGTGTTAGTGTTGAAAAACCACTTTTCGCACTTGTGTTGGTGTTGAAAAACCACTTTTCACACTTGTGTTGGTGCAGGAAACCACTTTTGCACTTGTATTAGTGTGGAAAAAACACGTTTCGCACTTGTGTTAGTGTTGAAAATCCACTTTTCGCACTTGTGTTAGTGTTGAAAAACCACTTTTCGCACTTGTGTTGGTGCAGGAAACCACTTTTGCACTTGTATTAGTGTGGAAAAACCACTTTTCGCACTTGTGTTAGTGTTGAAAAACCACATTTCGCACTTGTGTTAGTGTTGAAAAACCACTTTTCGCACTTGTGTTGGTGCAGGAAACCACTTTTGCACTTGTATTAGTGTGGAAAAACCACTTTTCGCACTTGTGTTAGTGTTGAAAAACCACTTTTCGCACCTGTGTTAGTGTTGAAAAACCACTTTTCGCACTTGTGTTGGTGCAGGAAACCACTTTTGCACTTGTATTAGTGTGGAAAAAACACTTTTTGCACTTGTGATAGTGTTGAAAAACCACTTTTCGCACTTGTGTTAGTGTTGAAAAACCACTTTTCGCACTTGTTTTGGTGCAGGAAAACACTTTTGCACTTGTATTAGTGTGGAAAAAACACTTTTTGCACTTGTGATAGTGTTGAAAAACCACTTTTCACACTTGTGTTAGTGTTGAAAAACCACTTTTCGCACTTGCGTTGGTGCAGGAAACCACTTTTGCACTTGTATTAGTGTGGAAAAAACACTTTTCGCACTTGTGTTAGTGTTGAAAAACCACTTTTCGCACTTGGGTTAGTGTTGAAAAACCACTTTTCGCACTTGTGTTAGTGTTGAAAAACCACTTTTCGCACTTGTGTTAGTGTTGAAAAATCACTTTTCGCACTTGTGTTAGTGTTGAAAAACCACTTTTCGCACTTGTGTTGGTGCAGGAAACCACTTTTGCACTTGTATTAGTGTGGAAAAAACACTTTTCGCACTTGTGTTAGTGTTGAAAAACCACTTTTCGCACTTGTGTTGGTGCAGGAAACCACTTTTGCACTTGTATTAGTGTGAAAAAAATACTTTTTGCACTTGTGATAATGTTGAAAAACCACTTTTCGCACTTGTGTTAGTGTTGATAAACCACTTTTCGCACTTGTGTTGGTGCAGGAAACGACTTTTGCACTTGTATTAGTGTGGAAAAACCACTTTTCGCACTTGTGTTAGTGCTGAAAAACCACTTTTCGCACTTGTGTTAGTGTTGAAAAACCACTTTTCGCACTTGTGTTGGTGCAGGAAACCACTTTTGCACTTGTATTAGTGTGGAAAAACCACTTTTCGCACTTGTGTTAGTGTTGAAAAACCACTTTTCGCACTTGTGTTAGTGTTGAAAAACCACTTTTCGCACTTGTGTTGGTGCAGGAAACCACTTTTTCACTTGTATTAGTGTGGAAAAACCACTTTTTGCACTTGTGATAGTGTTGAAAAACCACTTTTCGCACTTGTGTTAGTGTTGAAAAACCACTTTTCGCACTTGTGTTGGTGTAGGAAACCACTTTTGCACTTGTATTAGTGTGGAAAAAACAATTTTTGCACTTGTGATAGTGTTGAAAACCACTTTTTGCACTTGTGTTAGTGTTGAAAAACCACTTTCGCACTTGTGTTGGTGCAGGAAACCACTTTTGCACTTGTATTAGTGTGGAAAAAACACTTTTTGCACTTGTGATAGTGTTGAAAAACCACTTTTCGCACTTGTGTTAGTGTTGAAAAACCACTTTTCGCACTTGTGTTGGTGCAGGAAACCACTTTTGCACTTGTATTAGTGTGGAAAAACCACGTTTCGCACTTGTGTTAGGGTTGAAAAACCACTTTTCGCACTTGTGTTAGTGTTGAAAAAACACTTTTCGCACTTGTGTTGGTGCAGGAAACCACTTTTGCACTTGTATTAGTGTGGAAAAAACACTTTTTGCACTTGTGATAGTGTTGAAAAACCACTTTTCGCACTTGTGTTAGTGTTGAAAAACCACTTTTCGCACTTGTGTTGGTGCAGGAAACCACTTTTCGCACTTGTGTTGGTGCAGGAAACCACTTTTGCACTTGTATTAGTGTGGAAAACCACTTTTCGCACTTGTGTTAGTGTTGAAAAACCACTTTTCGCACTTGTGTTAGTGTTGAAAAACCACTTTTCGCACTTGTGTTAGTGTTGAAAAACCACTTTTCGCACTTGTGTTGGTGCAGGAAACCACTTTTGCACTTGTATTAGTGTGGAAAAACGACTTTTCGCACTTGTGTTAGTGTTGAAAAACCACTTTTCGCACCTGTGTTAGTGTTGAAAAACCACTTTTCGCACTTGTGTTGGTGCAGGAAACCACTTTTGCACTTGTATTAGTGTGGAAAAACCACTTTTCGCACTTGTATTAGTGTGGAAAAAACACTTTTCGCACTTGTGTTAGTGTTGAAAAACCACTTTTCGCACTTGTGTTGGTGCAGGAAACCACTTTTGCACTTGTATTAGTGTGAAAAAAATACTTTTTGCACTTGTGATAATGTTGAAAAACCACTTTTCGCACTTGTGTTAGTGTTGATAAACCACTTTTCGCACTTGTGTTGGTGCAGGAAACGACTTTTGCACTTGTATTAGTGTGGAAAAACCACTTTTCGCACTTGTGTTAGTGCTGAAAAACCACTTTTCGCACTTGTGTTAGTGTTGAAAAACCACTTTTCGCACTTGTGTTGGTGCAGGAAACCACTTTTGCACTTGTATTAGTGTGGAAAAACCACTGTTCGCACTTGTGTTAGTGTTGAAAAACCACTTTTCGCACTTGTGTTAGTGTTGAAAAACCACTTTTCGCACTTGTGTTGGTGCAGGAAACCACTTTTGCACTTGTATTAGTGTGGAAAAAACACTTTTTGCACTTGTGATAGTGTTGAAAAACCACTTTTCGCACTTGTGTTAGTGTTGAAAAACCACTTTTCGCACTTGTGTTGGTGCAGGAAACCACTTTTCGCACTTGTGTTGGTGCAGGAAACCACTTTTGCACTTGTATTAGTGTGTAAAACCACTTTTCGCACTTGTGTTAGTGTTGAAAAACCACTCTTCGCACTTGTGTTAGTGTTGAAAAATCACTTTTCGCACTTGTGTTAGTGTTGAAAAACCACTTTTCGCACTTGTGTTGGTGCAGGAAACCACTTTTGCACTTGTATTAGTGTGGAAAAAACACTTTTCGCACTTGTGTTAGTGTTGAAAAACCACTTTTCGCACTTGTGTTGGTGCAGGAAACCACTTTTGCACTTGTATTAGTGTGAAAAAAATACTTTTTGCACTTGTGATAATGTTGAAAAACCACTTTTCGCACTTGTGTTAGTGTTGATAAACCACTTTTCGCACTTGTGTTGGTGCAGGAAACGACTTTTGCACTTGTATTAGTGTGGAAAAACCACTTTTCGCACTTGTGTTAGTGCTGAAAAACCACTTTTCGCACTTGTGTTAGTGTTGAAAAACCACTTTTCGCACTTGTGTTGGTGCAGGAAACCACTTTTGCACTTGTATTAGTGTGGAAAAACCACTTTTCGCACTTGTGTTAGTGTTGAAAAACCACTTTTCGCACTTGTGTTAGTGTTGAAAAACCACTTTTCGCACTTGTGTTGGTGCAGGAAACCACTTTTTCACTTGTATTAGTGTGGAAAAACCACTTTTCGCACTTGTGTTGGTGCAGGAAACCACTTTTGCCCTTATATTAGTGTTGAAAAAACACTTTTCGCACTTGTGTTAGTGTTGAAAAACCACTTTTCGCACTTGTGTTGGTGCAGGAAACCACGTTTGCACTTGTATTGGTTTGGAAAAAACACTTTTTGCACTTGTGATATTGTTGAAAAACCACTTTTCGCACTTGCGTTAGTGTTGAAAAACCACTTTTCGCACTTGTGTTGGTGCAGGAAACCACTTTTGCACTTGTATTAGTGTGGAAAAACACTTTTTGCACTTGTGATAGTGTTGAAAAACCACTTTTCGCACATGTGTTTGTGTTTAAAAACCACTTTTCGCACTTGCGTTAGTGTTGAAAAACCACGTTTGGCACTTGTGTTGGTGCAGGAAACCACTTTTGCACTTGTATTAGTGTGGAAAAAACACTTTTTGCACTTGTGATATTGTTGAAAAACCACTTTTCGCACTTGTGTTAGTGTTGAAAAACCACTTTTCGCACTTGTGTTGGTGCAGGAAACCGCTTTTGCACTTGTATTAGTGTGGAAAAACCACTTTTCGCACTTGTGTTAGTGTTGAAAAACCACATTTCGCACTTGTGTTAGTGTTGAAAAACCACTTTTCGCACTTGTGTTGGTGCAGGAAACCACTTTTGCACTTGTATCAGTGTGGAAAAATCACTTTATGCACTTGTGTTAGTGTTGAAAAACCACTTTTCGCACTTGTGTTAGTGTTGAAAAACCACTTTTGGCACTTGTGTTGGTGCAGGAAACCACTTTTGCACTTGTATTAGTGTGGAAAAAACACTTTTTGCACTTGTGATAGTGTTGAAAAACCACTTTTCGCACTTGTGTTAGTGTTGAAAAACCACTTTTCGCACTTGTGTTGGTGTTGAAAAACCACTTTCACACTTGTGTTGGTGCATGAAACCACTTTTGCACTTGTATTAGTGTGGAAAAAACACTTTTCGCACTTGTGTTAGTGTTGAAAATCCACTTTTCGCACTTGTGTTAGTATTCAAAAACCACTTTTCGCACTTGTGTTAGTGTTGAAAAACCACTTTTCGCACTTGTGTTGGTGCAGGAAACCACTTTTGCACTTGTATTAGTGTGGAAAAACCACTTTTCGCACTTGTGTTAGTGTTGAAAAACCACTTTTCGCACTTGTTTTAGTGTTGAAAAACCACTTTTCGCACTTGTGTTGGTGCAGGAAACCACTTTTGCACTTGTATTAGTGTGGAAAAACCACTTTTTGCACTTGTGATAGTGTTGAAAAACCACTTTTCGCACTTGTGTTAGTGTTGAAAAACCACTTTTCGCACTTGCGTTGGTGCAGGAAACCACTTTTGCACTTGTATTAGTGTGGAAAAAACACTTTTTGCACTTGTGATATTGTTGAAAAACCACTTTTCGCACTTGTGTTAGTGTTGAAAAACCACTTTTCGCACTTGTGTTAGTGTTGAAAAACCACTTTTCGCACTTGTGTTGGTGCAGGAAAACACTTTTGCACTTGTATTAGTGTGGAAAAAACACTTTTTGCACTTGTGATAGTGTTGAAAAACCACTTTTCGCACTTGTGTTAGTGTTGAAAAACCACTTTTCGCACTTGCGTTGGTGCAGGAAACCACTTTTGCACTTGTATTAGTGTGGAAAAAACACTTTTTGCACTTGTGATAGTGTTGAAAAACCACTTTTCGCACATGTGTTTGTGTTTAAAAACCACTTTTCGCACTTGGGTTAGTGTTGAAAAACCACGTTTGGCACTTGTGTTGGTGCAGGAAACCACTTTTGCACTTGTATTAGTGTGGAAAAAACACTTTTTGCACTTGTGATAGTGTTGAAAAACCACTTTTCGCACTTGTGTTAGTGTTGAAAGACCACTTTTCGCACTTGTGTTGGTGCAGGAAACCGCTTTTGCACTTGTATTAGTGTGGAAAAACCACTTTTCGCACTTGTGTTAGTGTTGAAAAACCACTTTTCGCACTTGTGTTAGTGTTGAAAAACCACTTTTCGCACTTGTGTTGGTGCAGGAAACTACTTTTGCACTTGTATTAGTGTGGAAAAACCACTTTTCGCACTTGTGTTAGTGTTGAAAAACCACTTTTCGCACTTGTGTTGGTGTTGAAAAACCACTTTTCACACTTGTGTTGGTGCAGGAAACCACTTTTGCACTTGTATTAGTGTGGAAAAAACACGTTTCGCACTTGTGTTAGTGTTGAAAATCCACTTTTCGCACTTGTGTTAGTATTGAAAAACCACTTTTCGCACTTGTGTTAGTGTTGAAAAACCACTTTTCGCACTTGTGTTGGTGCAGGAAACCACTTTTGCACTTGTATTAGTGTGGAAAAACCACTTTTCGCACTTGTGTTAGTGTTGAAAAACCACATTTCGCACTTGTGTTAGTGTTGAAAAACCACTTTTCGCACTTGTGTTGGTGCAGGAAACCACTTTTGCACTTGTATTAGTGTGGAAAAACCACTTTTCGCACTTGTGTTAGTGTTGAAAAACCACTTTTCGCACTTGTGTTAGTGTTGAAAAACCACTTTTCGCACTTGTGTTGGTGCAGGAAACCACTTTTGCACTTGTATTAGTGTGGAAAAAACACTT
Organism: Myxine glutinosa; assembly: GCF_964187855.1. Taxonomy (NCBI): domain Eukaryota; kingdom Metazoa; phylum Chordata; class Myxini; order Myxiniformes; family Myxinidae; genus Myxine; species Myxine glutinosa. Next base: position 48,319 of record NW_027617248.1, on the reverse strand, counting down.
TTTGCACTTGTGATAGTGTTGAAAAACCACTTTTCGCACTTGTGTTAGTGTTGAAAAACCACTTTTCGCACTTGTTTTGGTGCAGGAAAACACTTTTGCACTTGTATTAGTGTGGAAAAAACACTTTTTGCACTTGTGATAGTGTTGAAAAACCACTTTTCACACTTGTGTTAGTGTTGAAAAACCACTTTTCGCACTTGCGTTGGTGCAGGAAACCACTTTTGCACTTGTATTAGTGTGGAAAAAACACTTTTCGCACTTGTGTTAGTGTTGAAAAACCACTTTTCGCACTTGGGTTAGTGTTGAAAAACCACTTTTCTCACTTGTGTTGGTGCAGGAAACCACTTTTGTACTTGTATTAGTGTGGAAAAACCACTTTTCGCACTTGTGTTAGTGTTGAAAAACCACTTTTCGCACTTGTGTTAGTGTTGAAAAACCACTTTTCGCACTTGTGTTGGTGCAGGAAACCACTTTTGCACTTGTATTAGTGTGGAAAAAACACTTTTTGCACTTGTGATAGTTTTGAAAAACCACTTTTCGCACTTGTGTTAGTGTTGAAAAACCACTTTTCGCACTTGTGTTGGTGCAGGAAACCACTTTTCGCACTTGTGTTGGTGCAGGAAACCACTTTTGCACTTGTATTAGTGTGGAAAACCACTTTTCGCACTTGTGTTAGTGTTGAAAAACCACTTTTCGCACTTGTGTTAGTGTTGAAAAACCACTTTTCGCACTTGTGTTAGTGTTGAAAAACCACTTTTCGCACTTGTGTTGGTGCAGGAAACCACTTTCGCACTTGTATTAGTGTGGAAAAACCACTTTTTGCACTTGTGATAGTTTTGAAAAACCACTTTTCGCACTTGTGTTAGTGTTGAAAAACCACTTTTCGCACTTGTGTTGGTGCAGGAAACCACTTTTGCACTTGTATTAGTGTGGAAAAAACACTTTTTGCACTTGTGATAGTGTCGAAAAACCACTTTTCGCACTTGTGTTAGTGTTGAAAAACCACTTTTCGCACTTGTGTTGGTGCAGGAAACCACTATTGCACTTGTATTAGTATGGAAAAACCACTTTTCGCACTTGTGTTAGTGTTGAAAAACCACTTTTCGCACTTGTGTTAGTGTTGAAAAACCACTTTTCGCACTTGTGTTAGTGTTGAAAAACCACTTTTCGCACTTGTGTTAGTGTTGAAAAACCACTATTCACACTTGTGTTGGTGCAGGAAACCACTTTTGCACTTGTATTAGTGTGGAAAAAACACTTTTCGCACTTGTGTTAGTGTTGAAAAACCACTTTTCGCACTTGTGTTAGTCTTGAAATATCACTTTTCGCACTTGTGTTAGTGTTGAAAAACCACTTTTCGCACTTGTGTTGGTGCAGGAAACCACATTTGCACTTGTATTAGGGTGGAAAAAACACTTTTTGCACTTGTGTTGGTGCAGGAAACCACTTTTGCACTTGTATTAGTGTGGAAAAAACACTTTTTGCACTTGTGTTAGTGTTGAAAAACCACTTTTCGCACTTGTGTTAGTGTTGAAAAACCACTTTTCGCACTTGTGTTGGTGCAGGAAACCACTTTTGCACTTGTATTAGTGTGGAAAAACCACTTTTTGCACTTGTGTTAGTGTTGGAAAAACCACTTTTCGCACTTGTGTTGGTGCAGGAAACCACTTTTGCACTTGTATTAGTGTGGAAAAAACACTTTTTGCACTTGTGATAGTGTTGAAAAACCACTTTTCGCACTTGTGTTAGTGTTGAAAAACCACTTTTCACACTTGTGTTGGTGCAGGAAACCACTTTTGCACTTGTATTAGTGTGGAAAAACCACTTTTTGCACTTGTGTTAGTGTTGAAAAACCACTTTTCGCACTTGTTTTAGTGTTGAAAAACCACTTTTCGCACTTGTGTTGGTGCAGGAAACCACTTTTGCACTTGTATTAGTGTGGAAAAACCACTTTTTGCACTTGTGATAGTGTTGAAAAACCACTTTTCGCACTTGTGTTAGTGTTGAAAAACCACTTTTCGCACTTGTGTTGGTGCAGGAAACCACTTTTGCACTTGTATTAGTGTGGAAAAAACACTTTTTGCACTTGTGATAGTGTTGAAAAACCACTTTTCGCACTTGTGTTAGTGTTGAAAAACCACTTTTCGCACTTGTGTTAGTGTTGAAAAACCACTTTTCGCACTTGTGTTGGTGCAGGAAAACACTTTTGCACTTGTATTAATGTGGAAAAAACACTTTTTGCACTTGTGATAGTGTTGAAAAACCACTTTTCGCACTTGTGTTAGTGTTGAAAAACCACTTTTCGCACTTGCGTTGGTGCAGGAAACCACTTTTGCACTTGTATTAGTGTGGAAAAAACACTTTTTGCACTTGTGATAGTGTTGAAAAACCACTTTTCACACATGTGTTTGTGTTTAAAAACAACTTTTCGCACTTGCGTTAGTGTTGAAAAACCACGTTTGGCACTTGTGTTGGTGCAGGAAACCACTTTTGCACTTGTATTAGTGTGGAAAAAACACTTTTTGCACTTGTGATAGTGTTGAAAAACCACTTTTCGCACTTGTGTTAGTGTTGAAAAACCACTTTTCGCACTTGTGTTGGTGCAGGAAACCGCTTTTGCACTTGTATTAGTGTGGAAAAACCACTTTTCGCACTTGTGTTAGTGTTGAAAAACCACTTTTCGCACTTGTGTTAGTGTTGAAAAACCACTTTTCGCACTTGTGTTGGTGCAGGAAACTACTTTTGCACTTGTATTAGTGTGGAAAAACCACTTTTCGCACTTGTGTCAGTGTTGAAAAACCACTTTTCGCACTTGTGTTATTGTTGAAAAACCACTTTTTGCACTTGTGTTGGTGCAGGAAACCACTTTTCGCACTTGTATTAGTGTGGAAAAAACACTTTTCGCACTTGTGTTAGTGTTGAAAAACCACTTTTCGCACTTGGGTTAGTGTTGAAAAACCACTTTTTCGCACTTGTGTTGGTGCAGGAAACCACTTTTGCACTTGTATTAGTGTGGAAAAACCACTTTTCGCACTTGTGTTAGTGTTGAAAAACCACTTTTCGCACTTGTGTTAGTGTTGAAAAACCACTTTTCGCACTTGTGTTGGTGCAGGAAACCACTTTTGCACTTGTATTAGTGTGGCAAAACCACTTTTTGCACTTGTGATAGTGTTGAAAAACCACTTTTCGCACTTGTGTTAGTGTTGAAAAACCACTTTTCGCACTTGCGTTGGTGCAGGAAACCACTTTTGCACTTGTATTAGTGTGGAAAAAACACTTTTTGCACTTGTGATATTGTTGAAAAACCACTTTTCGCACTTGTGTTAGTGTTGAAAAACCACTTTTCGCACTTGTGTTAGTGTTGAAAAACCACTTTTCGCACTTGTGTTGGTGCAGGAAAACACTTTTGCACTTGTATTAGTGTGGAAAAAACACTTTTTGCACTTGTGATAGTGTTGAAAAACCACTTTTCGCACTTGTGTTAGTGTTGAAAAACCACTTTTCGCACTTGCGTTGGTGCAGGAAACCACTTTTGCACTTGTATTAGTGTGGAAAAAACACTTTTTGCACTTGTGATAGTGTTGAAAAACCACTTTTCGCACATGTGTTTGTGTTTAAAAACCACTTTTCGCACTTGGGTTAGTGTTGAAAAACCACGTTTGGCACTTGTGTTGGTGCAGGAAACCACTTTTGCACTTGTATTAGTGTGGAAAAAACACTTTTTGCACTTGTGATAGTGTTGAAAAACCACTTTTCGCACTTGTGTTAGTGTTGAAAGACCACTTTTCGCACTTGTGTTGGTGCAGGAAACCGCTTTTGCACTTGTATTAGTGTGGAAAAACCACTTTTCGCACTTGTGTTAGTGTTGAAAAACCACTTTTCGCACTTGTGTTAGTGTTGAAAAACCACTTTTCGCACTTGTGTTGGTGCAGGAAACTACTTTTGCACTTGTATTAGTGTGGAAAAACCACTTTTCGCACTTGTGTTAGTGTTGAAAAACCACTTTTCGCACTTGTGTTGGTGTTGAAAAACCACTTTTCACACTTGTGTTGGTGCAGGAAACCACTTTTGCACTTGTATTAGTGTGGAAAAAACACGTTTCGCACTTGTGTTAGTGTTGAAAATCCACTTTTCGCACTTGTGTTAGTATTGAAAAACCACTTTTCGCACTTGTGTTAGTGTTGAAAAACCACTTTTCGCACTTGTGTTGGTGCAGGAAACCACTTTTGCACTTGTATTAGTGTGGAAAAACCACTTTTCGCACTTGTGTTAGTGTTGAAAAACCACATTTCGCACTTGTGTTAGTGTTGAAAAACCACTTTTCGCACTTGTGTTGGTGCAGGAAACCACTTTTGCACTTGTATTAGTGTGGAAAAACCACTTTTCGCACTTGTGTTAGTGTTGAAAAACCACTTTTCGCACTTGTGTTAGTGTTGAAAAACCACTTTTCGCACTTGTGTTGGTGCAGGAAACCACTTTTGCACTTGTATTAGTGTGGAAAAAACACTTTTTGCACTTGTGATAGTGTTGAAAAACCACTTTTCGCACTTGTGTTAGTGTTGAAAAACCACTTTTCGCACTTGTTTTGGTGCAGGAAAACACTTTTGCACTTGTATTAGTGTGGAAAAAACACTTTTTGCACTTGTGATAGTGTTGAAAAACCACTTTTCACACTTGTGTTAGTGTTGAAAAACCACTTTTCGCACTTGCGTTGGTGCAGGAAACCACTTTTGCACTTGTATTAGTGTGGAAAAAACACTTTTCGCACTTGTGTTAGTGTTGAAAAACCACTTTTCGCACTTGGGTTAGTGTTGAAAAACCACTTTTCTCACTTGTGTTGGTGCAGGAAACCACTTTTGTACTTGTATTAGTGTGGAAAAACCACTTTTCGCACTTGTGTTAGTGTTGAAAAACCACTTTTCGCACTTGTGTTAGTGTTGAAAAACCACTTTTCGCACTTGTGTTGGTGCAGGAAACCACTTTTGCACTTGTATTAGTGTGGAAAAAACACTTTTTGCACTTGTGATAGTTTTGAAAAACCACTTTTCGCACTTGTGTTAGTGTTGAAAAACCACTTTTCGCACTTGTGTTGGTGCAGGAAACCACTTTTCGCACTTGTGTTGGTGCAGGAAACCACTTTTGCACTTGTATTAGTGTGGAAAACCACTTTTCGCACTTGTGTTAGTGTTGAAAAACCACTTTTCGCACTTGTGTTAGTGTTGAAAAACCACTTTTCGCACTTGTGTTAGTGTTGAAAAACCACTTTTCGCACTTGTGTTGGTGCAGGAAACCACTTTCGCACTTGTATTAGTGTGGAAAAACCACTTTTTGCACTTGTGATAGTTTTGAAAAACCACTTTTCGCACTTGTGTTAGTGTTGAAAAACCACTTTTCGCACTTGTGTTGGTGCAGGAAACCACTTTTGCACTTGTATTAGTGTGGAAAAAACACTTTTTGCACTTGTGATAGTGTCGAAAAACCACTTTTCGCACTTGTGTTAGTGTTGAAAAACCACTTTTCGCACTTGTGTTGGTGCAGGAAACCACTATTGCACTTGTATTAGTATGGAAAAACCACTTTTCGCACTTGTGTTAGTGTTGAAAAACCACTTTTCGCACTTGTGTTAGTGTTGAAAAACCACTTTTCGCACTTGTGTTAGTGTTGAAAAACCACTTTTCGCACTTGTGTTAGTGTTGAAAAACCACTATTCACACTTGTGTTGGTGCAGGAAACCACTTTTGCACTTGTATTAGTGTGGAAAAAACACTTTCGCACTTGTGTTAGTGTTGAAAAACCACTTTTCGCACTTGTGTTAGTCTTGAAATATCACTTTTCGCACTTGTGTTAGTGTTGAAAAACCACTTTTCGCACTTGTGTTGGTGCAGGAAACCACATTTGCACTTGTATTAGGGTGGAAAAAACACTTTTTGCACTTGTGTTGGTGCAGGAAACCACTTTTGCACTTGTATTAGTGTGGAAAAAACACTTTTTGCACTTGTGTTAGTGTTGAAAAACCACTTTTCGCACTTGTGTTAGTGTTGAAAAACCACTTTTCGCACTTGTGTTGGTGCAGGAAACCACTTTTGCACTTGTATTAGTGTGGAAAAACCACTTTTTGCACTTGTGTTAGTGTTGGAAAAACCACTTTTCGCACTTGTGTTGGTGCAGGAAACCACTTTTGCACTTGTATTAGTGTGGAAAAAACACTTTTTGCACTTGTGATAGTGTTGAAAAACCACTTTTCGCACTTGTGTTAGTGTTGAAAAACCACTTTTCACACTTGTGTTGGTGCAGGAAACCACTTTTGCACTTGTATTAGTGTGGAAAAACCACTTTTTGCACTTGTGTTAGTGTTGAAAAACCACTTTTCGCACTTGTTTTAGTGTTGAAAAACCACTTTTCGTACTTGTGTTGGTGCAGGAAACCACTTTTGCACTTGTATTAGTGTGGAAAAACCACTTTTTGCACTTGTGATAGTGTTGAAAAACCACTTTTCGCACTTGTGTTAGTGTTGAAAAACCACTTTTCGCACTTGTGTTGGTGCAGGAAACCACTTTTGCACTTGTATTAGTGTGGAAAAAACACTTTTTGCACTTGTGATAGTGTTGAAAAACCACTTTTCGCACTTGTGTTAGTGTTGAAAAACCACTTTTCGCACTTGTGTTAGTGTTGAAAAACCACTTTTCGCACTTGTGTTGGTGCAGGAAAACACTTTTGCACTTGTATTAATGTGGAAAAAACACTTTTTGCACTTGTGATAGTGTTGAAAAACCACTTTTCGCACTTGTGTTAGTGTTGAAAAACCACTTTTCGCACTTGCGTTGGTGCAGGAAACCACTTTTGCACTTGTATTAGTGTGGAAAAAACACTTTTTGCACTTGTGATAGTGTTGAAAAACCACTTTTCGCACATGTGTTTGTGTTTAAAAACCACTTTTCGCACTTGCGTTAGTGTTGAAAAACCACGTTTGGCACTTGTGTTGGTGCAGGAAACCACTTTTGCACTTGTATTAGTGTGGAAAAAACACTTTTTGCACTTGTGATAGTGTTGAAAAACCACTTTTCGCACTTGTGTTAGTGTTGAAAAACCACTTTTCGCACTTGTGTTGGTGCAGGAAACCGCTTTTGCACTTGTATTAGTGTGGAAAAACCACTTTTCGCACTTGTGTTAGTGTTGAAAAACCACTTTTCGCACTTGTGTTAGTGTTGAAAAACCACTTTTCGCACTTGTGTTGGTGCAGGAAACTACTTTTGCACTTGTATTAGTGTGGAAAAACCACTTTTCGCACTTGTGTCAGTGTTGAAAAACCACTTTTCGCACTTGTGTTATTGTTGAAAAACCACTTTTTGCACTTGTGTTGGTGCAGGAAACCACTTTTCGCACTTGTATTAGTGTGTAAAAAACACTTTTCCCACTTGTGTTAGTGTTGAAAAACCACTTTTCGCACTTGGGTTAGTGTTGAAAAACCACTTTTTCGCACTTGTGTTGGTGCAGGAAACCACTTTTGCACTTGTATTAGTGTGGAAAAACCACTTTTCGCACTTGTGTTAGTGTTGAAAAACCACTTTTCGCACTTGTGTTAGTGTTGAAAAACCACTTTTCGCACTTGTGTTGGTGCAGGAAACCACTTTTGCACTTGTATTAGTGTGGAAAAAACACTTTTTGCACTTGTGATAGTGTTGAAAAACAACTTTTCGCACTTGTGTTAGTGTTGAAAAAGCACTTTTCGCACTTGTGTTGGTGCAGGAAACCACTTTTGCACTTGTATTAGTGTGGAAAAAACACTTTTTGCACTTGTGATAGTGTTGAAAAACCACTTTTCGCACTTGTGTTAGTGTTGAAAAACCACTTTTCGCACTTGTGTTGGTGCAGGAAACCACTTTTCGCACTTGTGTTGGTGCAGGAAACCACTTTTGCACTTGTATTAGTGTGTAAAACCACTTTTCGCACTTGTGATAGTGTTGAAAAACCACTCTTCGCACTTGTGTTAGTGTTGAAAAATCACTTTTCGCACTTGTGTTAGTGTTGAAAAACCACTTTTCGCACTTGTGTTGGTGCAGGAAACCACTTTTGCACTTGTATTAGTGTGGAAAAAACACTTTTCGCACTTGTGTTAGTGTTGAAAAACCACTTTTCGCACTTGTGTTGGTGCAGATAACCACTTTTGCACTTGTATTAGTGTGAAAAAAATACTTTTTGCACTTGTGATAATGTTGAAAAACCACTTTTCGCACTTGTGTTAGTGTTGATAAACCACTTTTCGCACTTGTGTTGGTGCAGGAAACGACTTTTGCACTTGTATTAGTGTGGAAAAACCACTTTTCGCACTTGTGTTAGTGCTGAAAAACCACTTTTCGCACTTGTGTTAGTGTTGAAAAACCACTTTTCGCACTTGTGTTGGTGCAGGAAACCACTTTTGCACTTGTATTAGTGTGGAAAAACCACTTTTCGCACTTGTGTTAGTGTTGAAAAACCACTTTTCGCAGTTGTGTTAGTGTTGAAAAACCACTTTTCGCACTTGTGTTGGTGCAGGAAACCACTTTTTCACTTGTATTAGTGTGGAAAAAACCACTTTTTGCACTTGTGATAGTGTTGAAAAACCACTTTTCGCACTTGTGTTAGTGTTGAAAAACCACTTTTCGCACTTGTGTTGGTGTAGGAAACCACTTTTGCACTTGTATTAGTGTGGAAAAAACAATTTTTGCACTTGTGATAGTGTTGAAAACCACTTTTTGCACTTGTGTTAGTGTTGAAAAACCACTTTCGCACTTGTGTTGGTGCAGGAAACCACTTTTGCACTTGTATTAGTGTGGAAAAAACACTTTTTGCACTTGTGATAGTGTTGAAAAACCACTTTTCGCACTTGTGTTAGTGTTGAAAAACCACTTTTCGCACTTGTGTTGGTGCAGGAAACCACTTTTGCACTTGTATTAGTGTGGAAAAACCACGTTTCGCACTTGTGTTAGGGTTGAAAAACCACTTTTCGCACTTGTGTTAGTGTTGAAAAAACACTTTTCGCACTTGTGTTGGTGCAGGAAACCACTTTTGCACTTGTATTAGTGTGGAAAAAACACTTTTTGCACTTGTGATAGTGTTGAAAAACCACTTTTCGCACTTGTGTTAGTGTTGAAAAACCACTTTTCGCACTTGTGTTGGTGCAGGAAACCACTTTTCGCACTTGTGTTGGTGCAGGAAACCACTTTTGCACTTGTATTAGTGTGGAAAACCACTTTTCGCACTTGTGTTAGTGTTGAAAAACCACTTTTCGCACTTGTGTTAGTGTTGAAAAACCACTTTTCGCACTTGTGTTAGTGTTGAAAAACCACTTTTCGCACTTGTGTTGGTGCAGGAAACCACTTTTGCACTTGTATTAGTGTGGAAAAACGACTTTTCGCACTTGTGTTAGTGTTGAAAAACCACTTTTCGCACCTGTGTTAGTGTTGAAAAACCACTTTTCGCACTTGTGTTGGTGCAGGAAACCACTTTTGCACTTGTATTAGTGTGGAAAAACCACTTTTCGCACTTGTATTAGTGTGGAAAAAACACTTTTCGCACTTGTGTTAGTGTTGAAAAACCACTTTTCGCACTTGTGTTGGTGCAGGAAACCACTTTTGCACTTGTATTAGTGTGAAAAAAATACTTTTTGCACTTGTGATAATGTTGAAAAACCACTTTTCGCACATGTGTTAGTGTTGATAAACCACTTTTCGCACTTGTGTTGGTGCAGGAAACGACTTTTGCACTTGTATTAGTGTGGAAAAACCACTTTTCGCACTTGTGTTAGTGCTGAAAAACCACTTTTCGCACTTGTGTTAGTGTTGAAAAACCACTTTTCGCACTTGTGTTGGTGCAGGAAACCACTTTTGCACTTGTATTAGTGTGGAAAAGCCACTGTTCGCACTTGTGTTAGTGTTGAAAAACCACTTTTCGCACTTGTGTTAGTGTTGAAAAACCACTTTTCGCACTTGTGTTGGTGCAGGAAACCACTTTTGCACTTGTATTAGTGTGGAAAAAACACTTTTTGCACTTGTGATAGTGTTGAAAAACCACTTTTCGCACTTGTGTTAGTGTTGAAAAACCACTTTTCGCACTTGTGTTGGTGCAGGAAACCACTTTTCGCACTTGTGTTGGTGCAGGAAACCACTTTTGCACTTGTATTAGTGTGTAAAACCACTTTTCGCACTTGTGTTAGTGTTGAAAAACCACTCTTCGCACTTGTGTTAGTGTTGAAAAATCACTTTTCGCACTTGTGTTAGTGTTGAAAAACCACTTTTCGCACTTGTGTTGGTGCAGGAAACCACTTTTGCACTTGTATTAGTGTGGAAAAAACACTTTTCGCACTTGTGTTAGTGTTGAAAAACCACTTTTCGCACTTGTGTTGGTGCAGGAAACCACTTTTGCACTTGTATTAGTGTGAAAAAAATACTTTTTGCACTTGTGATAATGTTGAAAAACCACTTTTCGCACTTGTGTTAGTGTTGATAAACCACTTTTCGCACTTGTGTTGGTGCAGGAAACGACTTTTGCACTTGTATTAGTGTGGAAAAACCACTTTTCGCACTTGTGTTAGTGCTGAAAAACCACTTTTCGCACTTGTGTTAGTGTTGAAAAACCACTTTTCGCACTTGTGTTGGTGCAGGAAACCACTTTTGCACTTGTATTAGTGTGGAAAAACCACTTTTCGCACTTGTGTTAGTGTTGAAAAACCACTTTTCGCACTTGTGTTAGTGTTGAAAAACCACTTTTCGCACTTGTGTTGGTGCAGGAAACCACTTTTTCACTTGTATTAGTGTGGAAAAACCACTTTTCGCACTTGTGTTGGTGCAGGAAACCACTTTTGCCCTTATATTAGTGTTGAAAAACCACTTTTCGCACTTGTGTTAGTGTTGAAAAACCACTTTTCGCACTTGTGTTAGTGTTGAAAAACCACTTTTCGCACTTGTGTTGGTGCAGGAAACCACGTTTGCACTTGTATTGGTTTGGAAAAAACACTTTTTGCACTTGTGATATTGTTGAAAAACCACTTTTCGCACTTGCGTTAGTGTTGAAAAACCACTTTTCGCACTTGTGTTGGTGCAGGAAACCACTTTTGCACTTGTATTAGTGTGGAAAAACACTTTTTGCACTTGTGATAGTGTTGAAAAACCACTTTTCGCACATGTGTTTGTGTTTAAAAACCACTTTTCGCACTTGCGTTAGTGTTGAAAAACCACGTTTGGCACTTGTGTTGGTGCAGGAAACCACTTTTGCACTTGTATTAGTGTGGAAAAAACACTTTTTGCACTTGTGATAGTGTTGAAAAACCACTTTTCGCACTTGTGTTAGTGTTGAAAAACCACTTTTCGCACTTGTGTTGGTGCAGGAAACCGCTTTTGCACTTGTATTAGTGTGGAAAAACCACTTTTCGCACTTGTGTTAGTGTTGAAAAACCACATTTCGCACTTGTGTTAGTGTTGAAAAACCACTTTTCGCACTTGTGTTGGTGCAGGAAACCACTTTTGCACTTGTATCAGTGTGGAAAAATCACTTTATGCACTTGTGTTAGTGTTGAAAAACCACTTTTCGCACTTGTGTTAGTGTTGAAAAACCACTTTTGGCACTTGTGTTGGTGCAGGAAACCACTTTTGCACTTGTATTAGTGTGGAAAAAACACTTTTTGCACTTGTGATAGTGTTGAAAAACCACTTTTCGCACTTGTGTTAGTGTTGAAAAACCACTTTTCACACTTGTGTTGGTGTTGAAAAACCACTTTCACACTTGTGTTGGTGCATGAAACCACTTTTGCACTTGTATTAGTGTGGAAAAAACACTTTTCGCACTTGTGTTAGTGTTGAAAATCCACTTTTCGCACTTGTGTTAGTATTCAAAAACCACTTTTCGCACTTGTGTTAGTGTTGAAAAACCACTTTTCGCACTTGTGTTGGTGCAGGAAACCACTTTTGCACTTGTATTAGTGTGGGAAAACCACTTTTCGCACTTGTGTTAGTGTTGAAAAACCACTTTTCGCACTTGTTTTAGTGTTGAAAAACCACTTTTCGCACTTGTGTTGGTGCAGGAAACCACTTTTGCACTTGTATTAGTTTGGAAACACCACTTTTTGCACTTGTGATAGTGTTGAAAAACCACTTTTCGCACTTGTGTTAGTGTTGAAAAACCACTTTTCGCGCTTGCGTTGGTGCAGGAAACCACTTTTGCACTTGTATTAGTGTGGAAAAAACACTTTTTGCACTTGTGATATTGTTGAAAAACCACTTTTCGCACTTGTGTTAGTGTTGAAAAACCACTTTTCGCACTTGTGTTAGTGTTGAAAAACCACTTTTCGCACTTGTGTTGGTGCAGGAAAACACTTTTGCACTTGTATTAGTGTGGAAAAAACACTTTTTGCACTTGTGATAGTGTTGAAAAACCACTTTTCGCACTTGTGTTAGTGTTGAAAAACCACTTTTCGCACTTGCGTTGGTGCAGGAAACCACTTTTGCACTTGTATTAGTGTGGAAAAAACACTTTTTGCACTTGTGATAGTGTTGAAAAACCACTTTTCGCACATGTGTTTGTGTTTAAAAACCACTTTTCGCACTTGGGTTAGTGTTGAAAAACCACGTTTGGCACTTGTGTTGGTGCAGGAAACCACTTTTGCACTTGTATTAGTGTGGAAAAAACACTTTTTGCACTTGTGATAGTGTTGAAAAACCACTTTTCGCACTTGTGTTAGTGTTGAAAGACCACTTTTCGCACTTGTGTTGGTGCAGGAAACCGCTTTTGCACTTGTATTAGTGTGGAAAAACCACTTTTCGCACTTGTGTTAGTGTTGAAAAACCACTTTTCGCACTTGTGTTAGTGTTGAAAAACCACTTTTCGCACTTGTGTTGGTGCAGGAAACTACTTTTGCACTTGTATTAGTGTGGAAAAACCACTTTTCGCACTTGTGTTAGTGTTGAAAAACCACTTTTCGCACTTGTGTTGGTGTTGAAAAACCACTTTTCACACTTGTGTTGGTGCAGGAAACCACTTTTGCACTTGTATTAGTGTGGAAAAAACACGTTTCGCACTTGTGTTAGTGTTGAAAATCCACTTTTCGCACTTGTGTTAGTATTGAAAAACCACTTTTCGCACTTGTGTTAGTGTTGAAAAACCACTTTTCGCACTTGTGTTGGTGCAGGAAACCACTTTTGCACTTGTATTAGTGTGGAAAAACCACTTTTCGCACTTGTGTTAGTGTTGAAAAACCACATTTCGCACTTGTGTTAGTGTTGAAAAACCACTTTTCGCACTTGTGTTGGTGGAGGAAACCACTTTTGCACTTGTATTAGTGTGGAAAAACCACTTTTCGCACTTGTGTTAGTGTTGAAAAACCACTTTTCGCACTTGTGTTAGTGTTGAAAAACCACTTTTCGCACTTGTGTTGGTGCAGGAAACCACTTTTGCACTTGTATTAGTGTGGAAAAAACACTTTTTGCACTTGTGATAGTGTTGAAAAACCACTTTTCGCACTTGTGTTAGTGTTGAAAAACCACTTTTCGCACTTGTTTTGGTGCAGGAAAACACTTTTGCACTTGTATTAGTGTGGAAAAAACACTTTTTGCACTTGTGATAGTGTTGAAAAACCACTTTTCACACTTGTGTTAGTGTTGAAAAACCACTTTTCGCACTTGCGTTGGTGCAGGAAACCACTTTTGCACTTGTATTAGTGTGGAAAAAACACTTTTCGCACTTGTGTTAGTGTTGAAAAACCACTTTTCGCACTTGGGTTAGTGTTGAAAAACCACTTTTCTCACTTGTGTTGGTGCAGGAAACCACTTTTGTACTTGTATTAGTGTGGAAAAACCACTTTTCGCACTTGTGTTAGTGTTGAAAAACCACTTTTCGCACTTGTGTTAGTGTTGAAAAACCACTTTTCGCACTTGTGTTGGTGCAGGAAACCACTTTTGCACTTGTATTAGTGTGGAAAAAACACTTTTTGCACTTGTGATAGTTTGGAAAAACCACTTTTCGCACTTGTGTTAGTGTTGAAAAACCACTTTTCGCACTTGTGTTGGTGCAGGAAACCACTTTTCGCACTTGTGTTGGTGCAGGAAACCACTTTTGCACTTGTATTAGTGTGGAAAACCACTTTTCGCACTTGTGTTAGTGTTGAAAAACCACTTTTCGCACTTGTGTTAGTGTTGAAAAACCACTTTTCGCACTTGTGTTAGTGTTGAAAAACCACTTTTCGCACTTGTGTTGGTGCAGGAAACCACTTTCGCACTTGTATTAGTGTGGAAAAACCACTTTTTGCACTTGTGATAGTTTTGAAAAACCACTTTTCGCACTTGTGTTAGTGTTGAAAAACCACTTTTCGCACTTGTGTTGGTGCAGGAAACCACTTTTGCACTTGTATTAGTGTGGAAAAAACACTTTTTGCACTTGTGATAGTGTCGAAAAACCACTTTTCGCACTTGTGTTAGTGTTGAAAAACCACTTTTCGCACTTGTGTTGGTGCAGGAAACCACTATTGCACTTGTATTAGTATGGAAAAACCACTTTTCGCACTTGTGTTAGTGTTGAAAAACCACTTTTCGCACTTGTGTTAGTGTTGAAAAACCACTTTTCGCACTTGTGTTAGTGTTGAAAAACCACTTTTCGCACTTGTGTTAGTGTTGAAAAACCACTATTCACACTTGTGTTGGTGCAGGAAACCACTTTTGCACTTGTATTAGTGTGGAAAAAACACTTTTCGCACTTGTGTTAGTGTTGAAAAACCACTTTTCGCACTTGTGTTAGTCTTGAAATATCACTTTTCGCACTTGTGTTAGTGTTGAAAAACCACTTTTCGCACTTGTGTTGGTGCAGGAAACCACATTTGCACTTGTATTAGGGTGGAAAAAACACTTTTTGCACTTGTGTTGGTGCAGGAAACCACTTTTGCACTTGTATTAGTGTGGAAAAAACACTTTTTGCACTTGTGTTAGTGTTGAAAAACCACTTTTCGCACTTGTGTTAGTGTTGAAAAACCACTTTTCGCACTTGTGTTGGTGCAGGAAACCACTTTTGCACTTGTATTAGTGTGGAAAAACCACTTTTTGCACTTGTGTTAGTGTTGGAAAAACCACTTTTCGCACTTGTGTTGGTGCAGGAAACCACTTTTGCACTTGTATTAGTGTGGAAAAAACACTTTTTGCACTTGTGATAGTGTTGAAAAACCACTTTTCGCACTTGTGTTAGTGTTGAAAAACCACTTTTCACACTTGTGTTGGTGCAGGAAACCACTTTTGCACTTGTATTAGTGTGGAAAAACCACTTTTTGCACTTGTGTTAGTGTTGAAAAACCACTTTTCGCACTTGTTTTAGTGTTGAAAAACCACTTTTCGCACTTGTGTTGGTGCAGGAAACCACTTTTGCACTTGTATTAGTGTGGAAAAACCACTTTTTGCACTTGTGATAGTGTTGAAAAACCACTTTTCGCACTTGTGTTAGTGTTGAAAAACCACTTTTCGCACTTGTGTTGGTGCAGGAAACCACTTTTGCACTTGTATTAGTGTGGAAAAAACACTTTTTGCACTTGTGATAGTGTTGAAAAACCACTTTTCGCACTTGTGTTAGTGTTGAAAAACCACTTTTCGCACTTGTGTTAGTGTTGAAAAACCACTTTTCGCACTTGTGTTGGTGCAGGAAAACACTTTTGCACTTGTATTAATGTGGAAAAAACACTTTTTGCACTTGTGATAGTGTTGAAAAACCACTTTTCGCACTTGTGTTAGTGTTGAAAAACCACTTTTCGCACTTGCGTTGGTGCAGGAAACCACTTTTGCACTTGTATTAGTGTGGAAAAAACACTTTTTGCACTTGTGATAGTGTTGAAAAACCACTTTTCGCACATGTGTTTGTGTTTAAAAACCACTTTTCGCACTTGCGTTAGTGTTGAAAAACCACGTTTGGCACTTGTGTTGGTGCAGGAAACCACTTTTGCACTTGTATTAGTGTGGAAAAAACACTTTTTGCACTTGTGATAGTGTTGAAAAACCACTTTTCGCACTTGTGTTAGTGTTGAAAAACCACTTTTCGCACTTGTGTTGGTGCAGGAAACCGCTTTTGCACTTGTATTAGTGTGGAAAAAACACTTTTTGCACTTGTGATAGTGTTGAAAAACCACTTTTCGCACTTGTGTTAGTGTTGAAAAACCACTTTTCGCACTTGTGTTGGTGCAGGAAACCACTTTTGCACTTGTATTAGTGTGGAAAAACCACTTTTCGCACTTGTGTTGGTGTTGAAAAACCACTTTTCGCACTTGTGTTAGTGTTGAAAAACCACTTTTCGCACTTGTGTTGGTGCAGGAAACTACTTTTGCACTTGTATTAGTGTGGAAAAACCACTTTTCGCACTTGTGTCAGTGTTGAAAAACCACTTTTCGCACTTGTGTTATTGTTGAAAAACCACTTTTTGCACTTGTGTTGGTGCAGGAAACCACTTTTCGCACTTGTATTAGTGTGGAAAAAACACTTTTCGCACTTGTGTTAGTGTTGAAAAACCACTTTTCGCACTTGGGTTAGTGTTGAAAAACCACTTTTTCGCACTTGTGTTGGTGCAGGAAACCACTTTTGCACTTGTATTAGTGTGGAAAAACCACTTTTCGCACTTGTGTTAGTGTTGAAAAACCACTTTTCGCACTTGTGTTAGTGTTGAAAAACCACTTTTCGCACTTGTGTTGGTGCAGGAAACCACTTTTGCACTTGTATTAGTGTGGAAAAAACACTTTTTGCACTTGTGATAGTGTTGAAAAACCACTTTTCGCACTTGTGTTAGTGTTGAAAAACCACTTTTCGCACTTGTGTTGGTGCAGGAAACCACTTTTGCACTTGTATTAGTGTGGAAAAAACACTTTTTGCACTTGTGATAGTGTTGAAAAACCACTTTTCGCACTTGTGTTAGTGTTGAAAAACCACTTTTCGCACTTGTGTTGGTGCAGGAAACCACTTTTCGCACTTGTGTTGGTGCAGGAAACCACTTTTGCACTTGTATTAGTGTGTAAAACCACTTTTCGCACTTGTGTTAGTGTTGAAAAACCACTCTTCGCACTTGTGTTAGTGTTGAAAAATCACTTTTCGCACTTGTGTTAGTGTTGAAAAACCACTTTTCGCACTTGTGTTGGTGCAGGAAACCACTTTTGCACTTGTATTAGTGTGGAAAAAACACTTTTCGCACTTGTGTTAGTGTTGAAAAACCACTTTTCGCACTTGTGTTGCTGCAGGAAACCACTTTTGCACTTGTATTAGTGTGAAAAAAATACTTTTTGCACTTGTGATAATGTTGAAAAACCACTTTTCGCACTTGTGTTAGTGTTGATAAACCACTTTTCGCACTTGTGTTGGTGCAGGAAACGACTTTTGCACTTGTATTAGTGTGGAAAAACCACTTTTCGCACTTGTGTTAGTGCTGAAAAACCACTTTTCGCACTTGTGTTAGTGTTGAAAAACCACTTTTCGCACTTGTGTTGGTGCAGGAAACCACTTTTGCACTTGTATTAGTGTGGAAAAACCACTTTTCGCACTTGTGTTAGTGTTGAAAAACCACTTTTCGCACTTGTGTTAGTGTTGAAAAACCACTTTTCGCACTTGTGTTGGTGCAGGAAACCACTTTTTCACTTGTATTAGTGTGGAAAAACCACTTTTTGCACTTGTGATAGTGTTGAAAAACCACTTTTCGCACTTGTGTTAGTGTTGAAAAACCACTTTTCGCACTTGTGTTGGTGTAGGAAACCACTTTTGCACTTGTATTAGTGTGGAAAACACAATTTTTGCACTTGTGATAGTGTTGAAAAACCACTTTTCGCACTTGTGTTAGTGTTGAAAAACCACTTTTCGCACTTGTGTTGGTGCAGGAAACTACTTTTGCACTTGTATTAGTGTGGAAAAACCACTTTTCGCACTTGTGTCAGTGTTGAAAAACCACTTTTCGCACTTGTGTTATTGTTGAAAAACCACTTTTCGCACTTGTGTTGGTGCAGGAAACGACTTTTGCACTTGTATTAGTGTGGAAAAACCACTTTTCGCACTTGTGTTAGTGCTGAAAAACCACTTTTCGCACTTGTGTTAGTGTTGAAAAACCACTTTTCGCACTTGTGTTGGTGCAGGAAACCACTTTTGCACTTGTATTAGTGTGGAAAAACCACTTTTCGCACTTGTGTTAGTGTTGAAAAACCACTTTTCGCACTTGTGTTAGTGTTGAAAAACCACTTTTCGCACTTGTGTTGGTGCAGGAAACCACTTTTTCACTTGTATTAGTGTGGAAAAACCACTTTTTGCACTTGTGATAGTGTTGAAAAACCACTTTTCGCACTTGTGTTAGTGTTGAAAAACCACTTTTCGCACTTGTGTTGGTGTAGGAAACCACTTTTGCACTTGTATTAGTGTGGAAAAACCACTTTTCGCACTTGTGTTAGTGTTGAAAAACCACTTTTCGCACTTGTGTTAGTGTTGAAAAACCACTTTTCGCACTTGTGTTGGTGCAGGAAACTACTTTTGCACTTGTATTAGTGTGGAAAAACCACTTTTCGCACTTGTGTCAGTGTTGAAAAACCACTTTTCGCACTTGTATTATTGTTGAAAAACCACTTTTTGCACTTGTGTTGGTGCAGGAAACCACTTTTCGCACTTGTATTAGTGTGGAAAAAACACTTTTTCGCACTTGTGTTAGTGTTGAAAAACCACTTTTCGCACTTGGGTTAGTGTTGAAAAACCACTTTTTCGCACTTGTGTTGGTGCAGGAAACCACTTTTGCACTTGTATTAGTGTGGAAAAACCACTTTTCGCACTTGTGTTAGTGTTGAAAAAGCACTTTTCGCACTTGTGTTAGTGTTGAAAAACCACTTTTCGCACTTGTGTGGTGCAGGAAACCACTTTTGCACTTGTATTAGTGTGGAAAAAACACTTTTTGCACTTGTGATAGTGTTGAAAAACCACTTTTCGCACTTGTGTTAGTGTTGAAAAACCACTTTTCGCACTTGTGTTGGTGCAGGAAACCACTTTTGCACTTGTATTAGTGTGGAAAAAACACTTTTTGCACTTGTGATAGTGTTGAAAAACCACTTTTCGCACTTGTGTTAGTGTTGAAAAACCACTTTTCGCACTTGTGTTGGTGCAGGAAACCACTTTTCGCACTTGTGTTGGTGCAGGAAACCACTTTTGCACTTGTATTAGTGTGTAAAACCACTTTTCGCACTTGTGTTAGTGTTGAAAAACCACTCTTCGCACTTCTGTTAGTGTTGAAAAATCACTTTTCGCACTTGTGTTAGTGTTGAAAAACCACTTTTCGCACTTGTGTTGGTGCAGGAAACCACTTTTGCACTTGTATTAGTGTGGAAAAAACACTTTTCGCACTTGTGTTAGTGTTGAAAAACCACTTTTCGCACTTGTGTTGGTGCAGGAAACCACTTTTGCACTTGTATTAGTGTGAAAAAAATACTTTTTGCACTTGTGATAATGTTGAAAAACCACTTTTCGCACTTGTGTTAGTGTTGATAAACCACTTTTCGCACTTGTGTTGGTGCAGGAAACGACTTTTGCACTTGTATTAGTGTGGAAAAACCACTTTTCGCACTTGTGTTAGTGCTGAAAAACCACTTTTCGCACTTGTGTTAGTGTTGAAAAACCACTTTTCGCACTTGTGTTGGTGCAGGAAACCGCTTTTGCACTTGTATTAGTGTGGAAAAACCACTTTTCGCACTTGTGTTAGTGTTGAAAAACCACTTTTCGCACTTGTGTTAGTGTTGAAAAACCACTTTTCGCACTTGTGTTGGTGCAGGAAACTACTTTTGCACTTGTATTAGTGTGGAAAAACCACTTTTCGCACTTGTGTCAGTGTTGAAAAACCACTTTTCGCACTTGTGTTATTGTTGAAAAACCACTTTTTGCACTTGTGTTGGTGCAGGAAACCACTTTTCGCACTTGTATTAGTGTGGAAAAAACACTTTTCGCACTTGTGTTAGTGTTGAAAAACCACTTTTCGCACTTGGGTTAGTGTTGAAAAACCACTTTTTCGCACTTGTGTTGGTGCAGGAAACCACTTTTGCACTTGTATTAGTGTGGAAAAACCACTTTTCGCACTTGTGTTAGTGTTGAAAAACCACTTTTCGCACTTGTGTTAGTGTTGAAAAACCACTTTTCGCACTTGTGTTGGTGCAGGAAACCACTTTTGCACTTGTATTAGTGTGGAAAAAACACTTTTTGCACTTGTGATAGTGTTGAAAAACAACTTTTCGCACTTGTGTTAGTGTTGAAAAACCACTTTTCGCACTTGTGTTGGTGCAGGAAACCACTTTTGCACTTGTATTAGTGTGGAAAAAACACTTTTTGCACTTGTGATAGTGTTGAAAAACCACTTTTCGCACTTGTGTTAGTGTTGAAAAACCACTTTTCGCACTTGTGTTGGTGCAGGAAACCACTTTTGCACTTGTATTAGTGTGGAAAAAACACTTTTCGCACTTGTGTTAGTGTTGAAAAACCACTTTTCGCACTTGTGTTGGTGCAGGAAACCACTTTTGCACTTGTATTAGTGTGAAAAAAATACTTTTTGCACTTGTGATAATGTTGAAAAACCACTTTTCGCACTTGTGTTAGTGTTGATAAACCACTTTTCGCACTTGTGTTGGTGCAGGAAACGACTTTTGCACTTGTATTAGTGTGGAAAAACCACTTTTCGCACTTGTGTTAGTGCTGAAAAACCACTTTTCGCACTTGTGTTAGTGTTGAAAAACCACTTTTCGCACTTGTGTTGGTGCAGGAAACCGCTTTTGCACTTGTATTAGTGTGGAAAAACCACTTTTCGCACTTGTGTTAGTGTTGAAAAACCACTTTTCGCACTTGTGTTAGTGTTGAAAAACCACTTTTCGCACTTGTGTTGGTGCAGGAAACTACTTTTGCACTTGTATTAGTGTGGAAAAACCACTTTTCGCACTTGTGTCAGTGTTGAAAAACCACTTTTCGCACTTGTGTTATTGTTGAAAAACCACTTTTTGCACTTGTGTTGGTGCAGGAAACCACTTTTCGCACTTGTATTAGTGTGGAAAAAACACTTTTCGCACTTGTGTTAGTGTTGAAAAACCACTTTTCGCACTTGGGTTAGTGTTGAAAAACCACTTTTTCGCACTTGTGTTGGTGCAGGAAACCACTTTTGCACTTGTATTAGTGTGGAAAAACCACTTTTCGCACTTGTGTTAGTGTTGAAAAACCACTTTTCGCACTTGTGTTAGTGTTGAAAAACCACTTTTCGCACTTGTGTTGGTGCAGGAAACCACTTTTGCACTTGTATTAGTGTGGAAAAAACACTTTTTGCACTTGTGATAGTGTTGAAAAACAACTTTTCGCACTTGTGTTAGTGTTGAAAAACCACTTTTCGCACTTGTGTTGGTGCAGGAAACCACTTTTGCACTTGTATTAGTGTGGAAAAAACACTTTTTGCACTTGTGATAGTGTTGAAAAACCACTTTTCGCACTTGTGTTAGTGTTGAAAAACCACTTTTCGCACTTGTGTTGGTGCAGGAAACCACTTTTCGCACTTGTGTTGGTGCAGGAAACCACTTTTGCACTTGTATTAGTGTGTAAAACCACTTTTCGCACTTGTGTTAGTGTTGAAAAACCACTCTTCGCACTTGTGTTAGTGTTGAAAAATCACTTTTCGCACTTGTGTTAGTGTTGAAAAACCACTTTTCGCACTTGTGTTGGTGCAGGAAACCACTTTTGCACTTGTATTAGTGTGGAAAAGCCACTGTTCGCACTTGTGTTAGTGTTGAAAAACCACTTTTCGCACTTGTGTTAGTGTTGAAAAACCACTTTTCGCACTTGTGTTGGTGCAGGAAACCACTTTTGCACTTGTATTAGTGTGGAAAAAACACTTTTTGCACTTGTGATAGTGTTGAAAAACCACTTTTCGCACTTGTGTTAGTGTTGAAAAACCACTTTTCGCACTTGTGTTGGTGCAGGAAACCACTTTTCGCACTTGTGTTGGTGCAGGAAACCACTTTTGCACTTGTATTAGTGTGTAAAACCACTTTTCGCACTTGTGTTAGTGTTGAAAAACCACTCTTCGCACTTGTGTTAGTGTTGAAAAATCACTTTTCGCACTTGTGTTAGTGTTGAAAAACCACTTTTCGCACTTGTGTTGGTGCAGGAAACCACTTTTGCACTTGTATTAGTGTGGAAAAAACACTTTTCGCACTTGTGTTAGTGTTGAAAAACCACTTTTCGCACTTGTGTTGGTGCAGGAAACCACTTTTGCACTTGTATTAGTGTGAAAAAAATACTTTTTGCACTTGTGATAATGTTGAAAAACCACTTTTCGCACTTGTGTTAGTGTTGATAAACCACTTTTCGCACTTGTGTTGGTGCAGGAAACGACTTTTGCACTTGTATTAGTGTGGAAAAACCACTTTTCGCACTTGTGTTAGTGCTGAAAAACCACTTTTCGCACTTGTGTTAGTGTTGAAAAACCACTTTTCGCACTTGTGTTGGTGCAGGAAACCACTTTTGCACTTGTATTAGTGTGGAAAAACCACTTTTTGCACTTGTGTTAGTGTTGAAAAACCACTTTTCGCACTTGTGTTAGTGTTGAAAAACCACTTTTCGCACTTGTGTTGGTGCAGGAAACCACTTTTTCACTTGTATTAGTGTGGAAAAACCACTTTTCGCACTTGTGTTGGTGCAGGAAACCACTTTTGCCCTTATATTAGTGTTGAAAAACCACTTTTCGCACTTGTGTTAGTGTTGAAAAACCACTTTTCGCACTTGTGTTAGTGTTGAAAAACCACTTTTCGCACTTGTGTTGGTGCAGGAAACCACGTTTGCACTTGTATTGGTTTGGAAAAAACACTTTTTGCACTTGTGATATTGTTGAAAAACCACTTTTCGCACTTGCGTTAGTGTTGAAAAACCACTTTTCGCACTTGTGTTGGTGCAGGAAACCACTTTTGCACTTGTATTAGTGTGGAAAAACACTTTTTGCACTTGTGATAGTGTTGAAAAACCACTTTTCGCACATGTGTTTGTGTTTAAAAACCACTTTTCGCACTTGCGTTAGTGTTGAAAAACCACGTTTGGCACTTGTGTTGGTGCAGGAAACCACTTTTGCACTTGTATTAGTGTGGAAAAAACACTTTTTGCACTTGTGATAGTGTTGAAAAACCACTTTTCGCACTTGTGTTAGTGTTGAAAAACCACTTTTCGCACTTGTGTTGGTGCAGGAAACCGCTTTTGCACTTGTATTAGTGTGGAAAAACCACTTTTCGCACTTGTGTTAGTGTTGAAAAACCACATTTCGCACTTGTGTTAGTGTTGAAAAACCACTTTTCGCACTTGTGTTGGTGCAGGAAACCACTTTTGCACTTGTATCAGTGTGGAAAAATCACTTTATGCACTTGTGTTAGTGTTGAAAAACCACTTTTCGCACTTGTGTTAGTGTTGAAAAACCACTTTTGGCACTTGTGTTGGTGCAGGAAACCACTTTTGCACTTGTATTAGTGTGGAAAAAACACTTTTTGCACTTGTGATAGTGTTGAAAAACCACTTTTCGCACTTGTGTTAGTGTTGAAAAACCACTTTTCGCACTTGTGTTGGTGTTGAAAAACCACTTTCACACTTGTGTTGGTGCATGAAACCACTTTTGCACTTGTATTAGTGTGGAAAAAACACTTTTCGCACTTGTGTTAGTGTTGAAAATCCACTTTTCGCACTTGTGTTAGTATTCAAAAACCACTTTTCGCACTTGTGTTAGTGTTGAAAAACCACTTTTCGCACTTGTGTTGGTGCAGGAAACCACTTTTGCACTTGTATTAGTGTGGGAAAACCACTTTTCGCACTTGTGTTAGTGTTGAAAAACCACTTTTCGCACTTGTTTTAGTGTTGAAAAACCACTTTTCGCACTTGTGTTGGTGCAGGAAACCACTTTTGCACTTGTATTAGTGTGGAAACACCACTTTTTGCACTTGTGATAGTGTTGAAAAACCACTTTTCGCACTTGTGTTAGTGTTGAAAAACCACTTTTCGCACTTGCGTTGGTGCAGGAAACCACTTTTGCACTTGTATTAGTGTGGAAAAAACACTTTTTGCGCTTGTGATAATGTTGAAAAACCACTTTTCGCACTTGTGTTAGTGTTGATAAACCACTTTTCGCACTTGTGTTGGTGCAGGAAACGACTTTTGCACTTGTATTAGTGTGGAAAAACCACTTTTCGCACTTGTGTTAGTGCTGAAAAACCACTTTTCGCACTTGTGTTAGTGTTGAAAAACCACTTTTCGCACTTGTGTTGGTGCAGGAAACCACTTTTGCACTTGTATTAGTGTGGAAAAACCACTTTTCGCACTTGTGTTAGTGTTGAAAAACCACTTTTCGCACTTGTGTTAGTGTTGAAAAACCACTTTTCGCACTTGTGTTGGTGCAGGAAACCACTTTTTCACTTGTATTAGTGTGGAAAAACCACTTTTCGCACTTGTGTTGGTGCAGGAAACCACTTTTGCCCT
The DNA here is from genome assembly GCF_964187855.1 of Myxine glutinosa. Taxonomy (NCBI): domain Eukaryota; kingdom Metazoa; phylum Chordata; class Myxini; order Myxiniformes; family Myxinidae; genus Myxine; species Myxine glutinosa. The sequence goes on along the minus strand of NW_027617248.1, from coordinate 23,834 downwards.
TATATTAGTGTTGAAAAACCACTTTTCGCACTTGTGTTAGTGTTGAAAAACCACTTTTCGCACTTGTGTTAGTGTTGAAAAACCACTTTTCGCACTTGTGTTGGTGCAGGAAACCACGTTTGCACTTGTATTGGTTTGGAAAAAACACTTTTTGCACTTGTGATATTGTTGAAAAACCACTTTTCGCACTTTCGTTAGTGTTGAAAAACCACTTTTCGCACTTGTGTTGGTGCAGGAAACCACTTTTGCACTTGTATTAGTGTGGAAAAACACTTTTTGCACTTGTGATAGTGTTGAAAAACCACTTTTCGCACATGTGTTTGTGTTTAAAAACCACTTTTCGCACTTGCGTTAGTGTTGAAAAACCACGTTTGGCACTTGTGTTGGTGCAGGAAACCACTTTTGCACTTGTATTAGTGTGGAAAAAACACTTTTTGCACTTGTGATAGTGTTGAAAAACCACTTTTCGCACTTGTGTTAGTGTTGAAAAACCACTTTTCGCACTTGTGTTGGTGCAGGAAACCGCTTTTGCACTTGTATTAGTGTGGAAAAACCACTTTTCGCACTTGTGTTAGTGTTGAAAAACCACATTTCGCACTTGTGTTAGTGTTGAAAAACCACTTTTCGCACTTGTGTTGGTGCAGGAAACCACTTTTGCACTTGTATCAGTGTGGAAAAATCACTTTATGCACTTGTGTTAGTGTTGAAAAACCACTTTTCGCACTTGTGTTAGTGTTGAAAAACCACTTTTGGCACTTGTGTTGGTGCAGGAAACCACTTTTGCACTTGTATTAGTGTGGAAAAAACACTTTTTGCACTTGTGATAGTGTTGAAAAACCACTTTTCGCACTTGTGTTAGTGTTGAAAAACCACTTTTCGCACTTGTGTTGGTGTTGAAAAACCACTTTCACACTTGTGTTGGTGCATGAAACCACTTTTGCACTTGTATTAGTGTGGAAAAAACACTTTTCGCACTTGTGTTAGTGTTGAAAATCCACTTTTCGCACTTGTGTTAGTATTCAAAAACCACTTTTCGCACTTGTGTTAGTGTTGAAAAACCACTTTTCGCACTTGTGTTGGTGCAGGAAACCACTTTTGCACTTGTATTAGTGTGGGAAAACCACTTTTCGCACTTGTGTTAGTGTTGAAAAACCACTTTTCGCACTTGTTTTAGTGTTGAAAAACCACTTTTCGCACTTGTGTTGGTGCAGGAAACCACTTTTGCACTTGTATTAGTGTGGAAACACCACTTTTTGCACTTGTGATAGTGTTGAAAAACCACTTTTCGCACTTGTGTTAGTGTTGAAAAACCACTTTTCGCACTTGCGTTGGTGCAGGAAACCACTTTTGCACTTGTATTAGTGTGGAAAAAACACTTTTTGCACTTGTGATATTGTTGAAAAACCACTTTTCGCACTTGTGTTAGTGTTGAAAAACCACTTTTCGCACTTGTGTTAGTGTTGAAAAACCACTTTTCGCACTTGTGTTGGTGCAGGAAAACACTTTTGCACTTGTATTAGTGTGGAAAAAACACTTTTTGCACTTGTGATAGTGTTGAAAAACCACTTTTCGCACTTGTGTTAGTGTTGAAAAACCACTTTTCGCACTTGCGTTGGTGCAGGAAACCACTTTTGCACTTGTATTAGTGTGGAAAAAACACTTTTTGCACTTGTGATAGTGTTGAAAAACCACTTTTCGCACATGTGTTTGTGTTTAAAAACCACTTTTCGCACTTGGGTTAGTGTTGAAAAACCACGTTTGGCACTTGTGTTGGTGCAGGAAACCACTTTTGCACTTGTATTAGTGTGGAAAAAACACTTTTTGCACTTGTGATAGTGTTGAAAAACCACTTTTCGCACTTGTGTTAGTGTTGAAAGACCACTTTTCGCACTTGTGTTGGTGCAGGAAACCGCTTTTGCACTTGTATTAGTGTGGAAAAACCACTTTTCGCACTTGTGTTAGTGTTGAAAAACCACTTTTCGCACTTGTGTTAGTGTTGAAAAACCACTTTTCGCACTTGTGTTGGTGCAGGAAACTACTTTTGCACTTGTATTAGTGTGGAAAAACCACTTTTCGCACTTGTGTTAGTGTTGAAAAACCACTTTTCGCACTTGTGTTGGTGTTGAAAAACCACTTTTCACACTTGTGTTGGTGCAGGAAACCACTTTTGCACTTGTATTAGTGTGGAAAAAACACGTTTCGCACTTGTGTTAGTGTTGAAAATCCACTTTTCGCACTTGTGTTAGTATTGAAAAACCACTTTTCGCACTTGTGTTAGTGTTGAAAAACCACTTTTCGCACTTGTGTTGGTGCAGGAAACCACTTTTGCACTTGTATTAGTGTGGAAAAACCACTTTTCGCACTTGTGTTAGTGTTGAAAAACCACATTTCGCACTTGTGTTAGTGTTGAAAAACCACTTTTCGCACTTGTGTTGGTGGAGGAAACCACTTTTGCACTTGTATTAGTGTGGAAAAACCACTTTTCGCACTTGTGTTAGTGTTGAAAAACCACTTTTCGCACTTGTGTTAGTGTTGAAAAACCACTTTTCGCACTTGTGTTGGTGCAGGAAACCACTTTTGCACTTGTATTAGTGTGGAAAAAACACTTTTTGCACTTGTGATAGTGTTGAAAAACCACTTTTCGCACTTGTGTTAGTGTTGAAAAACCACTTTTCGCACTTGTTTTGGTGCAGGAAAACACTTTTGCACTTGTATTAGTGTGGAAAAAACACTTTTTGCACTTGTGATAGTGTTGAAAAACCACTTTTCACACTTGTGTTAGTGTTGAAAAACCACTTTTCGCACTTGCGTTGGTGCAGGAAACCACTTTTGCACTTGTATTAGTGTGGAAAAAACACTTTTCGCACTTGTGTTAGTGTTGAAAAACCACTTTTCGCACTTGGGTTAGTGTTGAAAAACCACTTTTCTCACTTGTGTTGGTGCAGGAAACCACTTTTGTACTTGTATTAGTGTGGAAAAACCACTTTTCGCACTTGTGTTAGTGTTGAAAAACCACTTTTCGCACTTGTGTTAGTGTTGAAAAACCACTTTTCGCACTTGTGTTGGTGCAGGAAACCACTTTTGCACTTGTATTAGTGTGGAAAAAACACTTTTTGCACTTGTGATAGTTTTGAAAAACCACTTTTCGCACTTGTGTTAGTGTTGAAAAACCACTTTTCGCACTTGTGTTGGTGCAGGAAACCACTTTTCGCACTTGTGTTGGTGCAGGAAACCACTTTTGCACTTGTATTAGTGTGGAAAACCACTTTTCGCACTTGTGTTAGTGTTGAAAAACCACTTTTCGCACTTGTGTTAGTGTTGAAAAACCACTTTTCGCACTTGTGTTAGTGTTGAAAAACCACTTTTCGCACTTGTGTTGGTGCAGGAAACCACTTTCGCACTTGTATTAGTGTGGAAAAACCACTTTTTGCACTTGTGATAGTTTTGAAAAACCACTTTTCGCACTTGTGTTAGTGTTGAAAAACCACTTTTCGCACTTGTGTTGGTGCAGGAAACCACTTTTGCACTTGTATTAGTGTGGAAAAAACACTTTTTGCACTTGTGATAGTGTCGAAAAAACACTTTTCGCACTTGTGTTAGTGTTGAAAAACCACTTTTCGCACTTGTGTTGGTGCAGGAAACCACTATTGCACTTGTATTAGTATGGAAAAACCACTTTTCGCACTTGTGTTAGTGTTGAAAAACCACTTTTCGCACTTGTGTTAGTGTTGAAAAACCACTTTTCGCACTTGTGTTAGTGTTGAAAAACCACTTTTCGCACTTGTGTTAGTGTTGAAAAACCACTATTCACACTTGTGTTGGTGCAGGAAACCACTTTTGCACTTGTATTAGTGTGGAAAAAACACTTTTCGCACTTGTGTTAGTGTTGAAAAACCACTTTTCGCACTTGTGTTAGTCTTGAAATATCACTTTTCGCACTTGTGTTAGTGTTGAAAAACCACTTTTCGCACTTGTGTTGGTGCAGGAAACCACATTTGCACTTGTATTAGGGTGGAAAAAACACTTTTTGCACTTGTGTTGGTGCAGGAAACCACTTTTGCACTTGTATTAGTGTGGAAAAAACACTTTTTGCACTTGTGTTAGTGTTGAAAAACCACTTTTCGCACTTGTGTTAGTGTTGAAAAACCACTTTTCGCACTTGTGTTGGTGCAGGAAACCACTTTTGCACTTGTATTAGTGTGGAAAAACCACTTTTTGCACTTGTGTTAGTGTTGGAAAAACCACTTTTCGCACTTGTGTTGGTGCAGGAAACCACTTTTGCACTTGTATTAGTGTGGAAAAAACACTTTTTGCACTTGTGATAGTGTTGAAAAACCACTTTTCGCACTTGTGTTAGTGTTGAAAAACCACTTTTCACACTTGTGTTGGTGCAGGAAACCACTTTTGCACTTGTATTAGTGTGGAAAAACCACTTTTTGCACTTGTGTTAGTGTTGAAAAACCACTTTTCGCACTTGTTTTAGTGTTGAAAAACCACTTTTCGCACTTGTGTTGGTGCAGGAAACCACTTTTGCACTTGTATTAGTGTGGAAAAACCACTTTTTGCACTTGTGATAGTGTTGAAAAACCACTTTTCGCACTTGTGTTAGTGTTGAAAAACCACTTTTCGCACTTGTGTTGGTGCAGGAAACCACTTTTGCACTTGTATTAGTGTGGAAAAAACACTTTTTGCACTTGTGATAGTGTTGAAAAACCACTTTTCGCACTTGTGTTAGTGTTGAAAAACCACTTTTCGCACTTGTGTTAGTGTTGAAAAACCACTTTTCGCACTTGTGTTGGTGCAGGAAAACACTTTTGCACTTGTATTAATGTGGAAAAAACACTTTTTGCACTTGTGATAGTGTTGAAAAACCACTTTTCGCACTTGTGTTAGTGTTGAAAAACCACTTTTCGCACTTGCGTTGGTGCAGGAAACCACTTTTGCACTTGTATTAGTGTGGAAAAAACACTTTTTGCACTTGTGATAGTGTTGAAAAACCACTTTTCGCACATGTGTTTGTGTTTAAAAACCACTTTTCGCACTTGCGTTAGTGTTGAAAAACCACGTTTGGCACTTGTGTTGGTGCAGGAAACCACTTTTGCACTTGTATTAGTGTGGAAAAAACACTTTTTGCACTTGTGATAGTGTTGAAAAACCACTTTTCGCACTTGTGTTAGTGTTGAAAAACCACTTTTCGCACTTGTGTTGGTGCAGGAAACCGCTTTTGCACTTGTATTAGTGTGGAAAAAACACTTTTTGCACTTGTGATAGTGTTGAAAAACCACTTTTCGCACTTGTGTTAGTGTTGAAAAACCACTTTTCGCACTTGTGTTGGTGCAGGAAACCACTTTTGCACTTGTATTAGTGTGGAAAAACCACTTTTCGCACTTGTGTTGGTGTTGAAAAACCACTTTTCGCACTTGTGTTAGTGTTGAAAAACCACTTTTCGCACTTGTGTTGGTGCAGGAAACTACTTTTGCACTTGTATTAGTGTGGAAAAACCACTTTTCGCACTTGTGTCAGTGTTGAAAAACCACTTTTCGCACTTGTGTTATTGTTGAAAAACCACTTTTTGCACTTGTGTTGGTGCAGGAAACCACTTTTCGCACTTGTATTAGTGTGGAAAAAACACTTTTCGCACTTGTGTTAGTGTTGAAAAACCACTTTTCGCACTTGGGTTAGTGTTGAAAAACCACTTTTTCGCACTTGTGTTGGTGCAGGAAACCACTTTTGCACTTGTATTAGTGTGGAAAAACCACTTTTCGCACTTGTGTTAGTGTTGAAAAACCACTTTTCGCACTTGTGTTAGTGTTGAAAAACCACTTTTCGCACTTGTGTTGGTGCAGGAAACCACTTTTGCACTTGTATTAGTGTGGAAAAAACACTTTTTGCACTTGTGATAGTGTTGAAAAACCACTTTTCGCACTTGTGTTAGTGTTGAAAAACCACTTTTCGCACTTGTGTTGGTGCAGGAAACCACTTTTGCACTTGTATTAGTGTGGAAAAAACACTTTTTGCACTTGTGATAGTGTTGAAAAACCACTTTTCGCACTTGTGTTAGTGTTGAAAAACCACTTTTCGCACTTGTGTTGGTGCAGGAAACCACTTTTCGCACTTGTGTTGGTGCAGGAAACCACTTTTGCACTTGTATTAGTGTGTAAAACCACTTTTCGCACTTGTGTTAGTGTTGAAAAACCACTCTTCGCACTTGTGTTAGTGTTGAAAAATCACTTTTCTCACTTGTGTTAGTGTTGAAAAACCACTTTTCGCACTTGTGTTGGTGCAGGAAACCACTTTTGCACTTGTATTAGTGTGGAAAAAACACTTTTCGCACTTGTGTTAGTGTTGAAAAACCACTTTTCGCACTTGTGTTGCTGCAGGAAACCACTTTTGCACTTGTATTAGTGTGAAAAAAATACTTTTTGCACTTGTGATAATGTTGAAAAACCACTTTTCGCACTTGTGTTAGTGTTGATAAACCACTTTTCGCACTTGTGTTGGTGCAGGAAACGACTTTTGCACTTGTATTAGTGTGGAAAAACCACTTTTCGCACTTGTGTTAGTGCTGAAAAACCACTTTTCGCACTTGTGTTAGTGTTGAAAAACCACTTTTCGCACTTGTGTTGGTGCAGGAAACCACTTTTGCACTTGTATTAGTGTGGAAAAACCACTTTTCGCACTTGTGTTAGTGTTGAAAAACCACTTTTCGCACTTGTGTTAGTGTTGAAAAACCACTTTTCGCACTTGTGTTGGTGCAGGAAACCACTTTTTCACTTGTATTAGTGTGGAAAAACCACTTTTTGCACTTGTGATAGTGTTGAAAAACCACTTTTCGCACTTGTGTTAGTGTTGAAAAACCACTTTTCGCACTTGTGTTGGTGTAGGAAACCACTTTTGCACTTGTATTAGTGTGGAAAAAACAATTTTTGCACTTGTGATAGTGTTGAAAAACCACTTTTCGCACTTGTGTTAGTGTTGAAAAACCACTTTTCGCACTTGTGTTGGTGCAGGAAACTACTTTTGCACTTGTATTAGTGTGGAAAAACCACTTTTCGCACTTGTGTCAGTGTTGAAAAACCACTTTTCGCACTTGTGTTATTGTTGAAAAACCACTTTTCGCACTTGTGTTGGTGCAGGAAACGACTTTTGCACTTGTATTAGTGTGGAAAAACCACTTTTCGCACTTGTGTTAGTGCTGAAAAACCACTTTTCGCACTTGTGTTAGTGTTGAAAAACCACTTTTCGCACTTGTGTTGGTGCAGGAAACCACGTTTGCACTTGTATTAGTGTGGAAAAACCACTTTTCGCACTTGTGTTAGTGTTGAAAAACCACTTTTCGCACTTGTGTTAGTGTTGAAAAACCACTTTTCGCACTTGTGTTGGTGCAGGAAACCACTTTTTCACTTGTATTAGTGTGGAAAAACCACTTTTTGCACTTGTGATAGTGTTGAAAAACCACTTTTCGCACTTGTGTTAGTGTTGAAAAACCACTTTTCGCACTTGTGTTGGTGTAGGAAACCACTTTTGCACTTGTATTAGTGTGGAAAAACCACTTTTCGCACTTGTGTTAGTGTTGAAAAACCACTTTTCGCACTTGTGTTAGTGTTGAAAAACCACTTTTCGCACTTGTGTTGGTGCAGGAAACTACTTTTGCACTTGTATTAGTGTGGAAAAACCACTTTTCGCACTTGTGTCAGTGTTGAAAAACCACTTTTCGCACTTGTATTATTGTTGAAAAACCACTTTTTGCACTTGTGTTGGTGCAGGAAACCACTTTTCGCACTTGTATTAGTGTGGAAAAAACACTTTTCGCACTTGTGTTAGTGTTGAAAAACCACTTTTCGCACTTGGGTTAGTGTTGAAAAACCACTTTTTCGCACTTGTGTTGGTGCAGGAAACCACTTTTGCACTTGTATTAGTGTGGAAAAACCACTTTTCGCACTTGTGTTAGTGTTGAAAAACCACTTTTCGCACTTGTGTTAGTGTTGAAAAACCACTTTTCGCACTTGTGTTGGTGCAGGAAACCACTTTTGCACTTGTATTAGTGTGGAAAAAACACTTTTTGCACTTGTGATAGTGTTGAAAAACCACTTTTCGCACTTGTGTTAGTGTTGAAAAACCACTTTTCGCACTTGTGTTGGTGCAGGAAACCACTTTTGCACTTGTATTAGTGTGGAAAAAACACTTTTTGCACTTGTGATAGTGTTGAAAAACCACTTTTCGCACTTGTGTTAGTGTTGAAAAACCACTTTTCGCACTTGTGTTGGTGCAGGAAACCACTTTTCGCACTTGTGTTGGTGCAGGAAACCACTTTTGCACTTGTATTAGTGTGTAAAACCACTTTTCGCACTTGTGTTAGTGTTGAAAAACCACTCTTCGCACTTGTGTTAGTGTTGAAAAATCACTTTTCGCACTTGTGTTAGTGTTGAAAAACCACTTTTCGCACTTGTGTTGGTGCAGGAAACCACTTTTGCACTTGTATTAGTGTGGAAAAAACACTTTTCGCACTTGTGTTAGTGTTGAAAAACCACTTTTCGCACTTGTGTTGGTGCAGGAAACCACTTTTGCACTTGTATTAGTGTGAAAAAAATACTTTTTGCACTTGTGATAATGTTGAAAAACCACTTTTCGCACTTGTGTTAGTGTTGATAAACCACTTTTCGCACTTGTGTTGGTGCAGGAAACGACTTTTGCACTTGTATTAGTGTGGAAAAACCACTTTTCGCACTTGTGTTAGTGCTGAAAAACCACTTTTCGCACTTGTGTTAGTGTTGAAAAACCACTTTTCGCACTTGTGTTGGTGCAGGAAACCGCTTTTGCACTTGTATTAGTGTGGAAAAACCACTTTTCGCACTTGTGTTAGTGTTGAAAAACCACTTTTCGCACTTGTGTTAGTGTTGAAAAACCACTTTTCGCACTTGTGTTGGTGCAGGAAACTACTTTTGCACTTGTATTAGTGTGGAAAAACCACTTTTCGCACTTGTGTCAGTGTTGAAAAACCACTTTTCGCACTTGTGTTATTGTTGAAAAACCACTTTTTGCACTTGTGTTGGTGCAGGAAACCACTTTTCGCACTTGTATTAGTGTGGAAAAAACACTTTTCGCACTTGTGTTAGTGTTGAAAAACCACTTTTCGCACTTGGGTTAGTGTTGAAAAACCACTTTTTCGCACTTGTGTTGGTGCAGGAAACCACTTTTGCACTTGTATTAGTGTGGAAAAACCACTTTTCGCACTTGTGTTAGTGTTGAAAAACCACTTTTCGCACTTGTGTTAGTGTTGAAAAACCACTTTTCGCACTTGTGTTGGTGCAGGAAACCACTTTTGCACTTGTATTAGTGTGGAAAAAACACTTTTTGCACTTGTGATAGTGTTGAAAAACAACTTTTCGCACTTGTGTTAGTGTTGAAAAACCACTTTTCGCACTTGTGTTGGTGCAGGAAACCACTTTTGCACTTGTATTAGTGTGGAAAAAACACTTTTTGCACTTGTGATAGTGTTGAAAAACCACTTTTCGCACTTGTGTTAGTGTTGAAAAACCACTTTTCGCACTTGTGTTGGTGCAGGAAACCACTTTTCGCACTTGTGTTGGTGCAGGAAACCACTTTTGCACTTGTATTAGTGTGTAAAACCACTTTTCGCACTTGTGTTAGTGTTGAAAAACCACTCTTCGCACTTGTGTTAGTGTTGAAAAATCACTTTTCGCACTTGTGTTAGTGTTGAAAAACCACTTTTCGCACTTGTGTTGGTGCAGGAAACCACTTTTGCACTTGTATTAGTGTGGAAAAAACACTTTTCGCACTTGTGTTAGTGTTGAAAAACCACTTTTCGCACTTGTGTTGGTGCAGGAAACCACTTTTGCACTTGTATTAGTGTGAAAAAAATACTTTTTGCACTTGTGATAATGTTGAAAAACCACTTTTCGCACTTGTGTTAGTGTTGATAAACCACTTTTCGCACTTGTGTTGGTGCAGGAAACGACTTTTGCACTTGTATTAGTGTGGAAAAACCACTTTTCGCACTTGTGTTAGTGCTGAAAAACCACTTTTCGCACTTGTGTTAGTGTTGAAAAACCACTTTTCGCACTTGTGTTGGTGCAGGAAACCACTTTTGCACTTGTATTAGTGTGGAAAAACCACTTTTCGCACTTGTGTTAGTGTTGAAAAACCACTTTTCGCACTTGTGTTAGTGTTGAAAAACCACTTTTCGCACTTGTGTTGGTGCAGGAAACCACTTTTTCACTTGTATTAGTGTGGAAAAACCACTTTTTGCACTTGTGATAGTGTTGAAAAACCACTTTTCGCACTTGTGTTAGTGTTGAAAAACCACTTTTCGCACTTGTGTTGGTGTAGGAAACCACTTTTGCACTTGTATTAGTGTGGAAAAAACAATTTTTGCACTTGTGATAGTGTTGAAAACCACTTTTTGCACTTGTGTTAGTGTTAAAAACCACTTTCGCACTTGTGTTGGTGCAGGAAACCACTTTTGCACTTGTATTAGTGTGGAAAAAACACTTTTTGCACTTGTGATAGTGTTGAAAAACCACTTTTCGCACTTGTGTTAGTGTTGAAAAACCACTTTTCGCACTTGTGTTGGTGCAGGAAACCACTTTTGCACTTGTATTAGTGTGGAAAAACCACGTTTCGCACTTGTGTTAGGGTTGAAAAACCACTTTTCGCACTTGTGTTAGTGTTGAAAAAACACTTTTCGCACTTGTGTTGGTGCAGGAAACCACTTTTGCACTTGTATTAGTGTGGAAAAAACACTTTTTGCACTTGTGATAGTGTTGAAAAACCACTTTTCGCACTTGTGTTAGTGTTGAAAAACCACTTTTCGCACTTGTGTTGGTGCAGGAAACCACTTTTCGCACTTGTGTTGGTGCAGGAAACCACTTTTGCACTTGTATTAGTGTGGAAAACCACTTTTCGCACTTGTGTTAGTGTTGAAAAACCACTTTTCGCACTTGTGTTAGTGTTGAAAAACCACTTTTCGCACTTGTGTTAGTGTTGAAAAACCACTTTTCGCACTTGTGTTGGTGCAGGAAACCACTTTTGCACTTGTATTAGTGTGGAAAAACGACTTTTCGCACTTGTGTTAGTGTTGAAAAACCACTTTTCGCACCTGTGTTAGTGTTGAAAAACCACTTTTCGCACTTGTGTTGGTGCAGGAAACCACTTTTGCACTTGTATTAGTGTGGAAAAACCACTTTTCGCACTTGTATTTGTGTGGAAAAAACACTTTTCGCACTTGTGTTAGTGTTGAAAAACCACTTTTCGCACTTGTGTTGGTGCAGGAAACCACTTTTGCACTTGTATTAGTGTGAAAAAAATACTTTTTGCACTTGTGATAATGTTGAAAAACCACTTTTCGCACTTGTGTTAGTGTTGATAAACCACTTTTCGCACTTGTGTTGGTGCAGGAAACGACTTTTGCACTTGTATTAGTGTGGAAAAACCACTTTTCGCACTTGTGTTAGTGTTGAAAAACCACTTTTCGCACTTGTGTTAGTGTTGAAAAACCACTTTTCGCACTTGTGTTGGTGCAGGAAACTACTTTTGCACTTGTATTAGTGTGGAAAAACCACTTTTCGCACTTGTGTCAGTGTTGAAAAACCACTTTTCGCACTTGTGTTATTGTTGAAAAACCACTTTTTGCACTTGTGTTGGTGCAGGAAACCACTTTTCGCACTTGTATTAGTGTGGAAAAAACACTTTTCGCACTTGTGTTAGTGTTGAAAAACCACTTTTCGCACTTGGGTTAGTGTTGAAAAACCACTTTTTCGCACTTGTGTTGGTGCAGGAAACCACTTTTGCACTTGTATTAGTGTGGAAAAACCACTTTTCGCACTTGTGTTAGTGTTGAAAAACCACTTTTCGCACTTGTGTTAGTGTTGAAAAACCACTTTTCGCACTTGTGTTGGTGCAGGAAACCACTTTTGCACTTGTATTAGTGTGGAAAAAACACTTTTTGCACTTGTGATAGTGTTGAAAAACAACTTTTCGCACTTGTGTTAGTGTTGAAAAACCACTTTTCGCACTTGTGTTGGTGCAGGAAACCACTTTTGCACTTGTATTAGTGTGGAAAAAACACTTTTTGCACTTGTGATAGTGTTGAAAAACCACTTTTCGCACTTGTGTTAGTGTTGAAAAACCACTTTTCGCACTTGTGTTGGTGCAGGAAACCACTTTTCGCACTTGTGTTGGTGCAGGAAACCACTTTTGCACTTGTATTAGTGTGTAAAACCACTTTTCGCACTTGTGTTAGTGTTGAAAAACCACTCTTCGCACTTGTGTTAGTGTTGAAAAATCACTTTTCGCACTTGTGTTAGTGTTGAAAAACCACTTTTCGCACTTGTGTTGGTGCAGGAAACCACTTTTGCACTTGTATTAGTGTGGAAAAAACACTTTTCGCACTTGTGTTAGTGTTGAAAAACCACTTTTCGCACTTGTGTTGGTGCAGGAAACCACTTTTGCACTTGTATTAGTGTGAAAAAAATACTTTTTGCACTTGTGATAATGTTGAAAAACCACTTTTCGCACTTGTGTTAGTGTTGATAAACCACTTTTCGCACTTGTGTTGGTGCAGGAAACGACTTTTGCACTTGTATTAGTGTGGAAAAACCACTTTTCGCACTTGTGTTAGTGCTGAAAAACCACTTTTCGCACTTGTGTTAGTGTTGAAAAACCACTTTTCGCACTTGTGTTGGTGCAGGAAACCACTTTTGCACTTGTATTAGTGTGGAAAAACCACTTTTCGCACTTGTGTTAGTGTTGAAAAACCACTTTTCGCACTTGTGTTAGTGTTGAAAAACCACTTTTCGCACTTGTGTTGGTGCAGGAAACCACTTTTTCACTTGTATTAGTGTGGAAAAACCACTTTTTGCACTTGTGATAGTGTTGAAAAACCACTTTTCGCACTTGTGTTAGTGTTGAAAAACCACTTTTCGCACTTGTGTTGGTGTAGGAAACCACTTTTGCACTTGTATTAGTGTGGAAAAAACAATTTTTGCACTTGTGATAGTGTTGAAAACCACTTTTTGCACTTGTGTTAGTGTTAAAAACCACTTTCGCACTTGTGTTGGTGCAGGAAACCACTTTTGCACTTGTATTAGTGTGGAAAAAACACTTTTTGCACTTGTGATAGTGTTGAAAAACCACTTTTCGCACTTGTGTTAGTGTTGAAAAACCACTTTTCGCACTTGTGTTGGTGCAGGAAACCACTTTTGCACTTGTATTAGTGTGGAAAAACCACGTTTCGCACTTGTGTTAGGGTTGAAAAACCACTTTTCGCACTTGTGTTAGTGTTGAAAAAACACTTTTCGCACTTGTGTTGGTGCAGGAAACCACTTTTGCACTTGTATTAGTGTGGAAAAAACACTTTTTGCACTTGTGATAGTGTTGAAAAACCACTTTTCGCACTTGTGTTAGTGTTGAAAAACCACTTTTCGCACTTGTGTTGGTGCAGGAAACCACTTTTCGCACTTGTGTTGGTGCAGGAAACCACTTTTGCACTTGTATTAGTGTGGAAAACCACTTTTCGCACTTGTGTTAGTGTTGAAAAACCACTTTTCGCACTTGTGTTAGTGTTGAAAAACCACTTTTCGCACTTGTGTTAGTGTTGAAAAACCACTTTTCGCACTTGTGTTGGTGCAGGAAACCACTTTTGCACTTGTATTAGTGTGGAAAAACGACTTTTCGCACTTGTGTTAGTGTTGAAAAACCACTTTTCGCACCTGTGTTAGTGTTGAAAAACCACTTTTCGCACTTGTGTTGGTGCAGGAAACCACTTTTGCACTTGTATTAGTGTGGAAAAACCACTTTTCGCACTTGTATTAGTGTGGAAAAAACACTTTTCGCACTTGTGTTAGTGTTGAAAAACCACTTTTCGCACTTGTGTTGGTGCAGGAAACCACTTTTGCACTTGTATTAGTGTGAAAAAAATACTTTTTGCACTTGTGATAATGTTGAAAAACCACTTTTCGCACTTGTGTTAGTGTTGATAAACCACTTTTCGCACTTGTGTTGGTGCAGGAAACGACTTTTGCACTTGTATTAGTGTGGAAAAACCACTTTTCGCACTTGTGTTAGTGCTGAAAAACCACTTTTCGCACTTGTGTTAGTGTTGAAAAACCACTTTTCGCACTTGTGTTGGTGCAGGAAACCACTTTTGCACTTGTATTAGTGTGGAAAAACCACTGTTCGCACTTGTGTTAGTGTTGAAAAACCACTTTTCGCACTTGTGTTAGTGTTGAAAAACCACTTTTCGCACTTGTGTTGGTGCAGGAAACCACTTTTGCACTTGTATTAGTGTGGAAAAAACACTTTTTGCACTTGTGATAGTGTTGAAAAACCACTTTTCGCACTTGTGTTAGTGTTGAAAAACCACTTTTCGCACTTGTGTTGGTGCAGGAAACCACTTTTCGCACTTGTGTTGGTGCAGGAAACCACTTTTGCACTTGTATTAGTGTGTAAAACCACTTTTCGCACTTGTGTTAGTGTTGAAAAACCACTCTTCGCACTTGTGTTAGTGTTGAAAAATCACTTTTCGCACTTGTGTTAGTGTTGAAAAACCACTTTTCGCACTTGTGTTGGTGCAGGAAACCACTTTTGCACTTGTATTTGTGTGGAAAAAACACTTTTCGCACTTGTGTTAGTGTTGAAAAACCACTTTTCGCACTTGTGTTGGTGCAGGAAACCACTTTTGCACTTGTATTAGTGTGAAAAAAATACTTTTTGCACTTGTGATAATGTTGAAAAACCACTTTTCGCACTTGTGTTAGTGTTGATAAACCACTTTTCGCACTTGTGTTGGTGCAGGAAACGACTTTTGCACTTGTATTAGTGTGGAAAAACCACTTTTCGCACTTGTGTTAGTGCTGAAAAACCACTTTTCGCACTTGTGTTAGTGTTGAAAAACCACTTTTCGCACTTGTGTTGGTGCAGGAAACCACTTTTGCACTTGTATTAGTGTGGAAAAACCACTTTTCGCACTTGTGTTAGTGTTGAAAAACCACTTTTCGCACTTGTGTTAGTGTTGAAAAACCACTTTTCGCACTTGTGTTGGTGCAGGAAACCACTTTTTCACTTGTATTAGTGTGGAAAAACCACTTTTCGCACTTGTGTTGGTGCAGGAAACCACTTTTGCCCTTATATTAGTGTTGAAAAACCACTTTTCGCACTTGTGTTAGTGTTGAAAAACCACTTTTCGCACTTGTGTTAGTGTTGAAAAACCACTTTTCGCACTTGTGTTGGTGCAGGAAACCACGTTTGCACTTGTATTAGTGTGGAAAAACCACTGTTCGCACTTGTGTTAGTGTTGAAAAACCACTTTTCGCACTTGTGTTAGTGTTGAAAAACCACTTTTCGCACTTGTGTTGGTGCAGGAAACCACTTTTGCACTTGTATTAGTGTGGAAAAAACACTTTTTGCACTTGTGATAGTGTTGAAAAACCACTTTTCGCACTTGTGTTAGTGTTGAAAAACCACTTTTCGCACTTGTGTTGGTGCAGGAAACCACTTTTGCACTTGTATTAGTGTGGAAAAACCACGTTTCGCACTTGTGTTAGGGTTGAAAAACCACTTTTCGCACTTGTGTTAGTGTTGAAAAAACACTTTTCGCACTTGTGTTGGTGCAGGAAACCACTTTTGCACTTGTATTAGTGTGGAAAAAACACTTTTTGCACTTGTGATAGTGTTGAAAAACCACTTTTCGCACTTGTGTTAGTGTTGAAAAACCACTTTTCGCACTTGTGTTGGTGCAGGAAACCACTTTTCGCACTTGTGTTGGTGCAGGAAACCACTTTTGCACTTGTATTAGTGTGGAAAACCACTTTTCGCACTTGTGTTAGTGTTGAAAAACCACTTTTCGCACTTGTGTTAGTGTTGAAAAACCACTTTTCGCACTTGTGTTAGTGTTGAAAAACCACTTTTCGCACTTGTGTTGGTGCAGGAAACCACTTTTGCACTTGTATTAGTGTGGAAAAACGACTTTTCGCACTTGTGTTAGTGTTGAAAAACCACTTTTCGCACCTGTGTTAGTGTTGAAAAACCACTTTTCGCACTTGTGTTGGTGCAGGAAACCACTTTTGCACTTGTATTAGTGTGGAAAAACCACTTTTCGCACTTGTATTAGTGTGGAAAAAACACTTTTCGCACTTGTGTTAGTGTTGAAAAACCACTTTTCGCACTTGTGTTGGTGCAGGAAACCACTTTTGCACTTGTATTAGTGTGAAAAAAATACTTTTTGCACTTGTGATAATGTTGAAAAACCACTTTTCGCACTTGTGTTAGTGTTGATAAACCACTTTTCGCACTTGTGTTGGTGCAGGAAACGACTTTTGCACTTGTATTAGTGTGGAAAAACCACTTTTCGCACTTGTGTTAGTGCTGAAAAACCACTTTTCGCACTTGTGTTAGTGTTGAAAAACCACTTTTCGCACTTGTGTTGGTGCAGGAAACCACTTTTGCACTTGTATTAGTGTGGAAAAACCACTGTTCGCACTTGTGTTAGTGTTGAAAAACCACTTTTCGCACTTGTGTTAGTGTTGAAAAACCACTTTTCGCACTTGTGTTGGTGCAGGAAACCACTTTTGCACTTGTATTAGTGTGGAAAAAACACTTTTTGCACTTGTGATAGTGTTGAAAAACCACTTTTCGCACTTGTGTTAGTGTTGAAAAACCACTTTTCGCACTTGTGTTGGTGCAGGAAACCACTTTTCGCACTTGTGTTGGTGCAGGAAACCACTTTTGCACTTGTATTAGTGTGTAAAACCACTTTTCGCACTTGTGTTAGTGTTGAAAAACCACTCTTCGCACTTGTGTTAGTGTTGAAAAATCACTTTTCGCACTTGTGTTAGTGTTGAAAAACCACTTTTCGCACTTGTGTTGGTGCAGGAAACCACTTTTGCACTTGTATTAGTGTGGAAAAAACACTTTTCGCACTTGTGTTAGTGTTGAAAAACCACTTTTCGCACTTGTGTTGGTGCAGGAAACCACTTTTGCACTTGTATTAGTGTGAAAAAAATACTTTTTGCACTTGTGATAATGTTGAAAAACCACTTTTCGCACTTGTGTTAGTGTTGATAAACCACTTTTCGCACTTGTGTTGGTGCAGGAAACGACTTTTGCACTTGTATTAGTGTGGAAAAACCACTTTTCGCACTTGTGTTAGTGCTGAAAAACCACTTTTCGCACTTGTGTTAGTGTTGAAAAACCACTTTTCGCACTTGTGTTGGTGCAGGAAACCACTTTTGCACTTGTATTAGTGTGGAAAAACCACTTTTCGCACTTGTGTTAGTGTTGAAAAACCACTTTTCGCACTTGTGTTAGTGTTGAAAAACCACTTTTCGCACTTGTGTTGGTGCAGGAAACCACTTTTTCACTTGTATTAGTGTGGAAAAACCACTTTTCGCACTTGTGTTGGTGCAGGAAACCACTTTTGCCCTTATATTAGTGTTGAAAAACCACTTTTCGCACTTGTGTTAGTGTTGAAAAACCACTTTTCGCACTTGTGTTAGTGTTGAAAAACCACTTTTCGCACTTGTGTTGGTGCAGGAAACCACGTTTGCACTTGTATTAGTGTGGAAAAACCACTGTTCGCACTTGTGTTAGTGTTGAAAAACCACTTTTCGCACTTGTGTTAGTGTTGAAAAACCACTTTTCGCACTTGTGTTGGTGCAGGAAACCACTTTTGCACTTGTATTAGTGTGGAAAAAACACTTTTTGCACTTGTGATAGTGTTGAAAAACCACTTTTCGCACTTGTGTTAGTGTTGAAAAACCACTTTTCGCACTTGTGTTGGTGCAGGAAACCACTTTTGCACTTGTATTAGTGTGGAAAAACCACGTTTCGCACTTGTGTTAGGGTTGAAAAACCACTTTTCGCACTTGTGTTAGTGTTGAAAAAACACTTTTCGCACTTGTGTTGGTGCAGGAAACCACTTTTGCACTTGTATTAGTGTGGAAAAAACACTTTTTGCACTTGTGATAGTGTTGAAAAACCACTTTTCGCACTTGTGTTAGTGTTGAAAAACCATTTTTCGCACTTGTGTTGGTGCAGGAAACCACTTTTCGCACTTGTGTTGGTGCAGGAAACCACTTTTGCACTTGTATTAGTGTGGAAAACCACTTTTCGCACTTGTGTTAGTGTTGAAAAACCACTTTTCGCACTTGTGTTAGTGTTGAAAAACCACTTTTCGCACTTGTGTTAGTGTTGAAAAACCACTTTTCGCACTTGTGTTGGTGCAGGAAACCACTTTTGCACTTGTATTAGTGTGGAAAAACGACTTTTCGCACTTGTGTTAGTGTTGAAAAACCACTTTTCGCACCTGTGTTAGTGTTGAAAAACCACTTTTCGCACTTGTGTTGGTGCAGGAAACCACTTTTGCACTTGTATTAGTGTGGAAAAACCACTTTTCGCACTTGTATTAGTGTGGAAAAAACACTTTTCGCACTTGTGTTAGTGTTGAAAAACCACTTTTCGCACTTGTGTTGGTGCAGGAAACCACTTTTGCACTTGTATTAGTGTGAAAAAAATACTTTTTGCACTTGTGATAATGTTGAAAAACCACTTTTCGCACTTGTGTTAGTGTTGATAAACCACTTTTCGCACTTGTGTTGGTGCAGGAAACGACTTTTGCACTTGTATTAGTGTGGAAAAACCACTTTTCGCACTTGTGTTAGTGCTGAAAAACCACTTTTCGCACTTGTGTTAGTGTTGAAAAACCACTTTTCGCACTTGTGTTGGTGCAGGAAACCACTTTTGCACTTGTATTAGTGTGGAAAAACCACTGTTCGCACTTGTGTTAGTGTTGAAAAACCACTTTTCGCACTTGTGTTAGTGTTGAAAAACCACTTTTCGCACTTGTGTTGGTGCAGGAAACCACTTTTGCACTTGTATTAGTGTGGAAAAAACACTTTTTGCACTTGTGATAGTGTTGAAAAACCACTTTTCGCACTTGTGTTAGTGTTGAAAAACCACTTTTCGCACTTGTGTTGGTGCAGGAAACCACTTTTCGCACTTGTGTTGGTGCAGGAAACCACTTTTGCACTTGTATTAGTGTGTAAAACCACTTTTCGCACTTGTGTTAGTGTTGAAAAACCACTCTTCGCACTTGTGTTAGTGTTGAAAAATCACTTTTCGCACTTGTGTTAGTGTTGAAAAACCACTTTTCGCACTTGTGTTGGTGCAGGAAACCACTTTTGCACTTGTATTAGTGTGGAAAAAACACTTTTCGCACTTGTGTTAGTGTTGAAAAACCACTTTTCGCACTTGTGTTGGTGCAGGAAACCACTTTTGCACTTGTATTAGTGTGAAAAAAATACTTTTTGCACTTGTGATAATGTTGAAAAACCACTTTTCGCACTTGTGTTAGTGTTGATAAACCACTTTTCGCACTTGTGTTGGTGCAGGAAACGACTTTTGCACTTGTATTAGTGTGGAAAAACCACTTTTCGCACTTGTGTTAGTGCTGAAAAACCACTTTTCGCACTTGTGTTAGTGTTGAAAAACCACTTTTCGCACTTGTGTTGGTGCAGGAAACCACTTTTGCACTTGTATTAGTGTGGAAAAACCACTTTTCGCACTTGTGTTAGTGTTGAAAAACCACTTTTCGCACTTGTGTTAGTGTTGAAAAACCACTTTTCGCACTTGTGTTGGTGCAGGAAACCACTTTTTCACTTGTATTAGTGTGGAAAAACCACTTTTCGCACTTGTGTTGGTGCAGGAAACCACTTTTGCCCTTATATTAGTGTTGAAAAACCACTTTTCGCACTTGTGTTAGTGTTGAAAAACCACTTTTCGCACTTGTGTTAGTGTTGAAAAACCACTTTTCGCACTTGTGTTGGTGCAGGAAACCACTTTTGCACTTGTATTAGTGTGGAAAAAACACTTTTTGCACTTGTGATAGTGTTGAAAAACAACTTTTCGCACTTGTGTTAGTGTTGAAAAACCACTTTTCGCACTTGTGTTGGTGCAGGAAACCACTTTTGCACTTGTATTAGTGTGGAAAAAACACTTTTTGCACTTGTGATAGTGTTGAAAAACCACTTTTCGCACTTGTGTTAGTGTTGAAAAACCACTTTTCGCACTTGTGTTGGTGCAGGAAACCACTTTTCGCACTTGTGTTGGTGCAGGAAACCACTTTTGCACTTGTATTAGTGTGTAAAACCACTTTTCGCACTTGTGTTATTGTTGAAAAACCACTTTTTGCACTTGTGTTGGTGCAGGAAACCACTTTTCGCACTTGTATTAGTGTGGAAAAAACACTTTTCGCACTTGTGTTAGTGTTGAAAAACCACTTTTCGCACTTGGGTTAGTGTTGAAAAACCACTTTTTCGCACTTGTGTTGGTGCAGGAAACCACTTTTGCACTTGTATTAGTGTGGAAAAACCACTTTTCGCACTTGTGTTAGTGTTGAAAAACCACTTTTCGCACTTGTGTTAGTGTTGAAAAACCACTTTTCGCACTTGTGTTGGTGCAGGAAACCACTTTTTCACTTGTATTAGTGTGGAAAAACCACTTTTCGCACTTGTGTTGGTGCAGGAAACCACTTTTGCCCTTATATTAGTGTTGAAAAACCACTTTTCGCACTTGTGTTAGTGTTGAAAAACCACTTTTCGCACTTGTGTTAGTGTTGAAAAACCACTTTTCGCACTTGTGTTGGTGCAGGAAACCACGTTTGCACTTGTATTAGTGTGGAAAAACCACTGTTCGCACTTGTGTTAGTGTTGAAAAACCACTTTTCGCACTTGTGTTAGTGTTGAAAAACCACTTTTCGCACTTGTGTTGGTGCAGGAAACCACTTTTGCACTTGTATTAGTGTGGAAAAAACACTTTTTGCACTTGTGATAGTGTTGAAAAACCACTTTTCGCACTTGTGTTAGTGTTGAAAAACCACTTTTCGCACTTGTGTTGGTGCAGGAAACCACTTTTCGCACTTGTGTTGGTGCAGGAAACCACTTTTGCACTTGTATTAGTGTGTAAAACCACTTTTCGCACTTGTGTTAGTGTTGAAAAACCACTCTTCGCACTTGTGATAGTGTTGAAAAACCACTTTTCGCACTTGTGTTAGTGTTGAAAAACCACTTTTCGCACTTGTGTTGGTGCAGGAAACCGCTTTTGCACTTGTATTAGTGTGGAAAAACCACTTTTCGCACTTGTGTTAGTGTTGAAAAACCACTTTTCGCACTTGTGTTAGTGTTGAAAAACCACTTTTCGCACTTGTGTTGGTGCAGGAAACCACTTTTGCACTTGTATTAGTGTGGAAAAAACACTTTTTGCACTTGTGATAGTGTTGAAAAACCACTTTTCGCACTTGTGTTAGTGTTGAAAAACCACTTTTCGCACTTGTGTTGGTGCAGGAAACCACTTTTCCCACTTGTGTTGGTGCAGGAAACCACTTTTGCACTTGTATTAGTGTGTAAAACCACTTTTCGCACTTGTGTTAGTGTTGAAAAACCACTCTTCGCACTTGTGTTAGTGTTGAAAAACCACTTTTCGCACTTGTGTTGGTGCAGGAAACCACTTTTGCACTTGTATTAGTGTGGAAAAAACACTTTTTGCACTTGTGATAGTGTTGAAAAACCACTTTTCGCACTTGTGTTAGTGTTGAAAAACCACTTTTCGCACTTGTGTTGGTGCAGGAAACCACTTTTCGCACTTGTGTTGGTGCAGGAAACCACTTTTGCACTTGTATTAGTGTGTAAAACCACTTTTCGCACTTGTGTTAGTGTTGAAAAACCACTCTTCGCACTTGTGTTAGTGTTGAAAAATCACTTTTCGCACTTGTGTTAGTGTTGAAAAACCACTTTTCGCACTTGTGTTGGTGCAGGAAACCACTTTTGCACTTGTATTAGTGTGGAAAAAACACTTTTCGCACTTGTGTTAGTGTTGAAAAACCACTTTTCGCACTTGTGTTGGTGCAGGAAACCACTTTTGCACTTGTATTAGTGTGAAAAAAATACTTTTTGCACTTGTGATAATGTTGAAAAACCACTTTTCGCACTTGTGTTAGTGTTGATAAACCACTTTTCGCACTTGTGTTGGTGCAGGAAACGACTTTTGCACTTGTATTAGTGTGGAAAAACCACTTTTCGCACTTGTGTTAGTGCTGAAAAACCACTTTTCGCACTTGTGTTAGTGTTGAAAAACCACTTTTCGCACTTGTGTTGGTGCAGGAAACCACTTTTGCACTTGTATTAGTGTGGAAAAACCACTTTTCGCACTTGTGTTAGTGTTGAAAAACCACTTTTCGCACTTGTGTTAGTGTTGAAAAACCACTTTTCGCACTTGTGTTGGTGCAGGAAACCACTTTTTCACTTGTATTAGTGTGGAAAAACCACTTTTCGCACTTGTGTTGGTGCAGGAAACCACTTTTGCCCTTATATTAGTGTTGAAAAACCACTTTTCGCACTTGTGTTGGTGTAGGAAACCACTTTTGCACTTGTATTAGTGTGGAAAAAACACTTTTTGCACTTGTGATAGTGTTGAAAAACCACTTTTTGCACTTGTGTTAGTGTTGAAAAACCACTTTCGCACTTGTGTTGGTGCAGGAAACCACTTTTGCACTTGTATTAGTGTGGAAAAAACACTTTTTGCACTTGTGATAGTGTTGAAAAACCACTTTTCACACTTGTGTTAGTGTTGAAAAACCACTTTTCGCACTTGTGTTGGTGCAGGAAACCACTTTTGCACTTGTATTAGTGTGGAAAAACCACTTTTCGCACTTGTGTTAGGGTTGAAAAACCACTTTTCGCACTTGTGTTAGTGTTGAAAAAACACTTTTCGCACTTGTGTTGGTGCAGGAAACCACTTTTGCACTTGTATTAGTGTGGAAAAAACACTTTTTGCACTTGTGATAGTGTTGAAAAACCACTTTCTGCACTTGTGTTAGTGTTGAAAAACCACTTTTCGCACTTGTGTTGGTGCAGGAAACCACTTTTGCACTTGTATTAGTGTGGAAAAACCACTTTTCGCACTTGTGTTGGTGCAGGAAACCACTTTTGCCCTTATATTAGTGTTGAAAAACCACTTTTCGCACTTGTGTTAGTGTTGAAAAACCACTTTTCGCACTTGTGTTGGTGCAGGAAACCACGTTTGCACTTGTATTGGTTTGGAAAAAACACTTTTTGCACTTGTGATATTGTTGAAAAACCACTTTTCGCACTTGCGTTAGTGTTGAAAAACCACTTTTCGCACTTGTGTTGGTGCAGGAAACCACTTTTGCACTTGTATTAGTGTGGAAAAACACTTTTTGCACTTGTGATAGTGTTGAAAAACCACTTTTCGCACATGTGTTTGTGTTTAAAAACCACTTTTCGCACTTGCGTCAGTGTTGAAAAACCACGTTTGGCACTTGTGTTGGTGCAGGAAACCACTTTTGCACTTGTATTAGTGTGGAAAAAACACTTTTTGCACTTGTGATAGTGTTGAAAAACCACTTTTCGCACTTGTGTTAGTGTTGAAAAACCACTTTTCGCACTTGTGTTGGTGCAGGAAACCGCTTTTGCACTTGTATTAGTGTGGAAAAACCACTTTTCGCACTTGTGTTAGTGTTGAAAAACCACATTTCGCACTTGTGTTAGTGTTGAAAAACCACTTTTCGCACTTGTGTTGGTGCAGGAAACCACTTTTGCACTTGTATCAGTGTGGAAAAATCACTTTATGCACTTGTGTTAGTGTTGAAAAACCACTTTTCGCACTTGTGTTAGTGTTGAAAAACCACTTTTGGCACTTGTGTTGGTGCAGGAAACCACTTTTGCACTTGTATTAGTGTGGAAAAAACACTTTTTGCACTTGTGATAGTGTTGAAAAACCACTTTTCGCACTTGTGTTAGTGT